>NW_013665735.1:857240-860600 GCF_000517525.1 Limulus polyphemus | reverse complement strand
TACACACACACACACACATATATATATATATATATATATGTGTGTGTGTGTGTGTGTGTGTGTATTAACTATATTTTTGATAGCCATGCTCCTATTGTTGTATTGTTATCTATGAGACAATATACTCGATACTCTTACTCAGCATCTTGAAAAATAAATAATCTCTAGTAGAATTCAGCTCAACTAACATTTTCCAGATATAATTCATCCAACCTGGAGCTATATCCCTACACACCTCAAAAACATTCAGATCAACACAAGCTAAAACAAACACCAGCAGCTAAATTATCACCACATTGTACTTCCATCTATGATTTATCAGTCTGATTTACCTGTACAAATTAAGATCACAACTTCCTCTGTGTACATGAGGAAACCATGTACGTGTCTCAAACACACTTGTATTTAAATGCTATTTAAATGTTACTATTTCATACACAAAAGCAACCTCTGATTTTTTTCTCGTATAAATGCTGCCAATGCCTATCACAAAAGTCCACCTGAGTGACCGATCATAAAGTAAGGATTACAATGCCCTTCTAGAATATGGATGTATTAGAAGAGCTAACAAAAATTGCCAGTAACATCAATAGAAGATATTTTAGGCATTAAAACTAATAACATTAGATGTCCCAGCTGTACTGTTCTTGAGTGACTACAATGTAGTGCATACATCCGACCATGAAAAACCACTTGGTAAATTAGAAAGTAAGGAATGTCACCTCCTTTGAGCTGTTAATATAGTAGTTAAATAACCACCTTAACTCCTGATCTGACAGCTATTCCTAACCGTATTGATCAGGATGTCGATGTTGGCATCTTGGCTCATCATGAGAGCTGTTACCTTACTCCTACAATGATGTTTCCTCGTTTAGCGTTTCTTGGACAGTTTGATAAGTAGTACTAGTTTCTTCTTCTTCATCAGCTGAGGAAATATAAGACAATGTTCTTTCTGTCTTCTCATTCATCAGTATCTTCCAGATCTGATTCTTGATCCCTTCATTGCACAAGAAGCACATAAGTGACATATGGCCTTAATTTGTCAGTGCACTTTTCTGTGTCACGCAGTTCTGCAGCTCGTAGTTTGATGAATTGAGCTATCCGATACCGAAGTATAGATCAGTCCATTCAAAGTTATACCCATTCTCCTTAGTCATACTTTCGTTTCTATGCTGTCTTGATGTAGCATCTATTTTCTTGTATGTTGGCTTTACCCAGTTATCGATAAATATATTCATATGAATTAACTAACACAGACTTCAACCACTCCACTTCTCCCTTTGGACACTATATAATTTCTGCACTTGCGAAAAGCGTTCATCCCAGTCAATGCAGTTGGTATTAACAAATTCTGCGAGTATATGTTTGATAGTCTGTGTTAGCAATTGCACCAAATCATCAGATTGTGTGTGACATGACAAAATGTGCATCTTTTCCACACACAGCATCTCACACAATGTAGGAAATAAATGTCTCTAAAAATGGTCTCATTGGTCCAAATGGATTTCTCCATGTGCTTCATATCTTGCTATTTGTTATTCAGTTAATGGCCTTTACTCATACATCAATGGACAAGCTTTGTCCCATTTGGTGAAGAAATTAGTAATTATCATCACATATTGAGTACCTCATTTAGTCTCCCTAAGAGGACCATTCTCTGCAGCAGAGAACTAACACCCTCTCTCAGAATTGATTTTGGAGTGGTTGGATTTACCTCTTTTAATGTTTTGACCAAAAGGTGTCCCTCAGTTTAAGTATCTCCTGCTTAAGAGCTCTGGGGACCACTTAATGGCTCAACACACCTTTCTGCTTTTGTAGCTCCTCATACAAAAATATTTGCAATTGTCATGCCTCACCTTATTAAATGGCAAATATCTCTCTAGCTAAAATCGAGTCCTTTATTTGCTATTCTCGGAGTGTAATCATCACATACTATATATCTGCTCATCACTGTTGTTACAATGGCCTTCTCTCCCACATGATGTACAGGATAAAAACATTCAGTGAATAGAATATCATTCATCATTTGGCAAGATACTTCATCTGAATTTCTCTGTTGTGGACATTGATAATGGGACTGTATGTTGTGATCCAATGTGCAATAATCCTCTCTAGAGTTTTAAATTGCACCAGTAATTCAGCTATGCACTTTCCACACGAATGGTAAACTTCCTACTATACAAGTAGTGTTAGCTACGTTTGACAAATTGTACGATTGCAAGTAGTTATTTCTTTGTCATACAGTACCTGTATTCATGAGCTGTCAGCGTAGGACTAGCATATGCAATTATATATTCTACTCTGTCCTGCACTTGTGACAATATCCCTCCAATTCCACTATCATTGGCATCATTAGCTAACAGAAATGGACTAACATGTCTTAGGTAAGATAATACTGAGGCCTCGGCTAAAAATACTCTTTGCTGACTGAAATGCATGATCATAGTCTACAAAGCAGCTTAAATAACTTTATTTAATTTCAACATTGAAAACTTCTCACAGCAGATGCATGAAGCAACTAAGAACAATGCACACACTGGATATACGTTTGCTAAGTCATTTTTATAAATCAATTATAGTGTTCTAAGCTTATGAAATATATTTAAAAGAAATGTAGTTTGTCTTTGAAGTTAAACTACCAAGTCAATTCTGTCAACATCTGACTTGGCTTTATTGGCAAATTTATTAGTTCATCATGTTTTATGATTTGAATTACTTACCACATAGTAATTCAAAAATTAACACGTAATCATAGAATAAATGACAGCTATCTCTTAATTCAATTAAAGTACAGTCCACTACAATGTAACAAAATCAGTTTTTGAACTTTTGTGCAGTAATGACTGGTTCGTCCTCAGATTCGTAGCTGATAAGGTGTTTTTTTCGACTGAAACGAGTTTCTTTATTGCTTGTCATCGTACCTTTGAAACCATATTCACTATATTGAAAAAAGATTTTTCAGAATTAAATTTACTAAATTACTAATAATATCAAATCTCACAGTTGAACTCTACATTTGCTTGCTGACTAGATTTATTTGAATAAGCCCACCATTCCTAACAACTAAAGAAATAAAGATTTGATAGTTATTTTGCTAATGATCCAACTTCACGTGAGGTGGCACTGCTCTTTGTAGTTTCATTCAATTTCGTTAATGCTGTACATACACCTTTTATCTGGTATCTTAGAAATTTTACACATTCATTTTTAACTCCTATGTAATGTCGAAAAAAGGTTTGAGAGTGATACTGACAAAGAGCTTGAAAACAGCGGATATTCTAGTTGATGACGCAAAAATGGTGTACACGTTTTGAAGAAATCCCCCAGAAGTTTAATCACTTGAAAAAGTTTGATGCAGCT
>NW_013665735.1:840801-856373 GCF_000517525.1 Limulus polyphemus | reverse complement strand
CCCCCAGTCTAAGTATCTCCTGCTTAAGAGCTCTGGGGACCACTTAGTGGCTCAACACACCTTCCTGCTTTTGTAGCTCCTCATACAAAGAGCTTGCAAACATCGGATATTTTAGTTGATGACGCAAAAATGGTGTACACGTTTTGAAGAAATCCCCCAGAAGTTTAATCAGTTGAAAAAGTTTGATGCAGCTCACATTACAACGTTCAAAGAATGACAGTCACAAGTCAAAAAAATTTCATTTTATTTAAATTCGGCATCCCAAACTGTACACTATTGTGTTGATCCCTCATATTTGTCCTACTGTTTATCATACTATTGACCTCAGCAATATTTGAAGGGTATTCCTCATTTCGCAAGGTTTTTAAAAATGGCCTTTGATAGAGTAAAGCCTGTGGTCTCCTAGAAATCAACGAAGGAAATGGGACTTTTTCAACATTTCTCTCCATTTCTTGATTATACATTCTTAAAACTGTCGACAGTCCTCTTGATGATATATTTTACAGCTACAAACCCTCGTCATGGAATAGTACTTCATACTTCGTTTTTTAGAACGATTGCATTAATGACTTACTTTTATAACTTCTTTGTTAGCTCCTTCCGGACTTTGGGACTTGAATAATGACGACTTGCTTCATTGTTTATAAACCTACAAATGTGCTCATTCATTATAGGTTCAAACTTTGCTATCAGTACCACTTGAGGTAAAACATTTAAGCTTTTAGGACAATTTGACCTATCTACAGTTGCACGAAAAGCTTAATTTCTTTCTGCCAACTATATAACTATTGTAATTTTATAATAAATACACTTATTAAATGCTGAAATTCAGCTTTGATTGAAATTTGTGCTATACTATTGCCATAAAATCGAGCTCCGCACGTTGGGCCTGTAGATGTGTTATAAAAGTGACGATCAAATCTTTTTATTTGATTAGACAAGTCGAAGACTTGACTGTGGGCACTTTTGACTTGCTGTATTCCCTCTAGTTTAGTCTAGGAACGACTAGCGCAAATAACACTTGAGTAGCTTTGCTTGAACACCCAGAAACAGAGCACTAGCTTACCGGATTTTCTATTATTTGTTTGGTTATAAACTTTATATGGCTATTATATTCTTACATTATTAAACTTCGTTAGGGTGCATTTCTTAGTAATATTTAACAAAACAATTAAAATAGCAGAAAATAATTTATAAATGTCAAGTAAAAGAAACGACACAATTACTTTGTTGAAGGAATTGCTTACGAAGAGTGAATTGACAGTACGTTGTGAAGTATTAGAATGAAAAAGCTCAGTGACTTTATAGTTTAAGCATAATTTTAATAATATCCCACTCGCTTCTTCTACTTCCAAAATTCCACATAGCACTAACAACTGAAAAACTTTCTATTATTTTCAAAAATATGTATTATAAAATCCAATGCCTACCTAGGCTATAGGATGAATTTACCTACAATAGTACAAAGTTTATTCTTCTAACCTTCTTCACCTTCGAGAGAGAGTTCCACAAACAATAACTTTAACGTGTAAAATATTTGCTGGAAGAAAATACATCTTTCAACTATGTTAGGAAAACCTCACAAAGAATTCCAATGAAGTCGGGGAGTGCCAGCTACTAAGGTTGACAAGTTTGTTTTTACCTGCATCAGTGCAGTTAATAAACGTTATACTAGGGAATACTTCTAGAGTGTTTTGTGTATTTATCGTGGAAATTAGATTCTTTATGGAAATAACGTTTGGTATTGTCGTTGGGAGTTACATTATTATTATTAACGCACGAAAGTTTAATTATGTACGTTTGGCAGTAGTGCTCACAAACACGCGCTCACACATTCATTGCAGTATTCCTGCGGTTTTTTTCAATCAATAAATCAAATTTCAGAATTTTTTTTAGCCTGAGCATATTATTTCTATTTATCCTGTTTGATAATACGTCAACAAAGTTAACTAAATTTACCTGCCCTGACAGCATATTTTAACTTATTTATATAAGAAGTATATTGGGTAAGTGTTACCAGAAATGAAATAATACGTGTTGCAATCAACGAGAAGACATAAACTGTTCAACGAGATATTAAGTTTCCATTGTTCCAGTATTTACCTTGTACCTGTAACATGTATAGCATTACTAGCTAAGTACATTACTGTTATTTTCTCAACCGTTAACAGGTTTATATCCAACTTGGAATTATAATAACTAAAGTAAATCTTGGGCTGAAAATAAACTAATTTTAACGAGGGAACATGATAATTATCCTCTGCTATGTTTGTGTGTTTGAAGTTATGCACAAAGCTACACAATGGGCTATCTGTGTCCTGCCCACCACTGGTATCGAAACCCGGTTTCTAGCGTTGTAAGTCCGCAGACATACCGCTGTGCCTCTGGGGGACATATGATGTACGACAGTGTGATTGTGCTTATTGTATACTTCAAGACAATAAGTTTTAATTATTGAACAAAGGAAAATCTTAAAGCAAGGAACTAATCCTTAAAAATTCTAATGCAGTAGCGTTATAGCGCATTATTTTATATTACTGATAAAATATTTCATAATACAGGCATGCAAGTATAAAAAAAGTAGCTACTGTGTTGATGAAAGGCTAGTTTTTAATATATATATACATAGGGAAGTTGCAGTTTCTAATATGTAGAGATAAACATTAGAAAGTAACTAAGAAATAAACTTCATTCTAACTTGCACGATTAATTTTATCTTTATAAGCGCGCCTTGGTGGCTCAGCAGTAAACTTCCAGGCTTATAGCCCTAAAAACCGGGGTTAAACACCAGCGGTGGGTAGCTTTCCACTCAAAAACAAACAACTGATCAACATAAGTTTAGTGTCGGGATCGTTATTTGTACAGTTATTTTCCACATTTCTTTTGAGATCAATGAAGTAATAAGATGTTTTGGATTATTACTATTTTGCTCGCACACTAAAGCTACTGATCATATATAATTGGCGGTGAAGCCTTTTTTTTATTCCTGTAAACTTCCAGTGGAGCATAGGGCCGCAACAACACTTCGCCAACGGAAGGTGTTGTTGCAGTTATTTGTAGCAGGTTGGTTTTTACGGGGTGGAGTTGCTAGCCCCGCGCCCAACCCTCCTTCTTTCTCATCCTGGACTTGGGACCAGGCATGTTTGGTGTGACGGGGATTCGAACCCGCGACCCTCAGATTACGAGTCGAGCGCCCTAACCACCTGGATATGCCGGGCCTGGGGGTGAAGCCTAGAAATGAGAAATTCTCAACTATCTTCGTCACAGTTACTCATTACCTAAACATATGTTGATTTCTTGGTTAACCAACATAAGATTTGAGCTCTTAATTAACGATCATACTTTTCTGCAACAGCAAGAAAGGTAAATAATCTTTTTGAATAACACATATAACACAACACAATTATGCACTTTCTCAATCCATAATACAAGAACAGTAAGTAATGCATACATCCATGTTTTTAATCTGGATGTCTTGTAAATACATTAACAAATGTACATCGAGACTTTCCATTACAGAAAATAAAAACGAATTAATTCTTGTCATTTTTTTTTGTTCTAGATTCTATCATGGTAAAGTGCTGCAAACATACACACAGAGAGACGCACAAATAGTAAGGAAAACCTATACAAGAGAAGCGGAACATGTGGCTGGGTTGCTAGTTTTCCAAAAATATTATTAATTGGCGCTGGTCACGCAAGCAATTTGTATATGTCACATATGGTAGCTTCAGAATTTCCAACAGTTTTTGAAAGCAGTATAATGCATAAACATCATTATTTCAGTTGATAAAATTAATGGAAATCGAACGTTGTGGAGCGAATAAATTTCCTTTCGTACGTAATGACTTTCACGTGCTGATTCTGTGCTCAGGCTATGAACTACGCGGTTACACTGGCTGTGTCTTTAAAGGAGTTACTCTCATAAGGAAATGAAAATCGTCTGTGCTAAGGATTCCTGAAAAATTTTGCCAAAAATTGTTATTTTGTTAAAATCCAATTTATTCATAGAAGCTCATTTTAAATTGTGGAAAACAATATCGTTAAGCTAGTAAATTTAGTCGTGCTTCCACAGACACAAAATTCACCTGTGTTCAGAATTATTACGGGGTTTTTCAATTAGTGGTAATAAACTTAGTTAATAAGCAACTTTTTTTTTGGAAAATCAAATTTTGTATTACAAAGCAAAGTACTAACAAACTCTTAAAAATACAAGTTTGATGTACGTGATTTAGTACATGAAGCCCCCCCCCCCCAAACAAACAAACAAATACTACATGAAATATATTTTGACTCTAAATACTTTATTATTTGTTGGAAATTTGTTCAATAGGGTATGAAAAAGTCTCCAAATGTGTACGGTAAAATCGACAAGCTCTCAAGGCCACGCCAGTCTTTAATGCATAGGATTTATTGTACGGCGGAAATGAAAATCCTCCATGTTCGAAAGACTTGAAGAGTCTTGTAAATAATGATTAATATACTTAGTCAATAGTGAGTTTATATAGAGAAGGAAAGCTTTTATTACCTGTTAAGTTATCAAGAAACATATTAGATCACCTGTCACGCTACAATGGAGTTTCGCATTTATAGAGAAATATAGCAATCATGCATAATTAGAATAGGAATCACAAAAGCATTAACTTCTGATGTTAGATGTAGGGGAAAAAACCTTTCCAAAATACTATGGTCAGTCGAACTCTGTAATTGAGTTTAGCTTTATTATTTTTTTTTACGAACTTCAGATGTGCGGTATGGACGGGGATGCAAATATGACACCTTTGTGAATATAATATAAAGAAATACACATATACAAGTAGTGCAGTTAATTATATTATATTGAAAACAGGCGTATATAATATATTTAATTTGGGACTAAAGGCATTTCAGTTAAAATCAAGAGGAAAAAAGAGCCTGAAATACACTTCAATCCACCACGTTCTTAGACTTCCCCAATTTGTACATGTTGGATATTCTCGACTTTTCTCTCTGCAATAAAAAGTTCATAATTAACCATGAAACTGTTTATATGTTTATTGGTTACAGTGCATCAAGCTATTTGGTTAACTAGATGGTGCTGTACATTTTGATATGAAACATATTAATCACATATCAAACCAAAACAACTGTATCAAGATCACTTGATCACCGCAGAAATAGGTCGATGGGAGGAAACGTCGCTTCAACAAAAATGTTCAATGATTAATGTAAACATTTACTGTGTTATAGCTGATCAGTAACTAAACCCTAAAATTTTAGTCAGCAAACCTACACTGTAATGCCAAAAGTATTCAGATATATGAGGGTCTTTCTAAAAATGTGTCTTTTGGAAATTATTTTCATTGCTTCTTCAAAAGGTCGACCAGCTTGTGATAACAAAAATATTCAGCCTAATCTCTCGATCTAACCTATTCACATGATCCCCAGAGCGTTCTAAATGGTAAAAATCTTGGCTCTGATAGGTCATTTCAAAACATCGGCATTATTATTTTGAAACAAGACATGAGCTATAAGAGTGTTGTGGCAGAAGGTATTATACTGCTGGAACGACACATTCGCTTGTTGACAAAAAACAAAAAAAACCTGCAAAGGTACTTACAATATGCTCTTTTATAATCTTTTGATATCCTTGGGCATTCCAAAATCACAGAATGCAACCAACACCGTCATAACAATCGTTCACAGCTGATACAACAAAAAATCATAATCATAATATTTGTGATAAAAAGTCTAAGGCTATCTGTCGCAATCCTTAATTTTGAGCTACTAACCAGAGGGAAGGTAGCCAGTCGGTAGCACCCATGCTAAGGGTTTGGCTGTTTCTCTTATAAGGCACCTACAACTTCAAGTTTGGGGAATATTTTGCGATATCTGTTGATTCGAACCCGAATCTCCAGCTCCAAAACCTAGAACTCTACCAAAGGTCCAAACCGTGACCTTAATCATAATAAAATTGTTCACCGGCTTACCTCCAGGCCATTATTTCGCATCACTTTGAAGCTGTGAGAAGCAGCTTTCATCACTACAGGCCCTCTAGTGGCTTAGCGGCAAGTCTGAGGGCCTATACTGCTAAAAACTGTGGGTACAGCACAGATAGTCCATTGTGTAGCTTTGTGTTTAACAAAACAAACAAACATAACCATCGCTGTAGAAAACTGTTAACAACTGGCAAATTTTCAAACATGATATGCTTTGAAACGTGAATATTCTTTAAGTTATTTATAGATTTATAAATATTATATTGACAGAGAAAACATTGCATGGACATCAACGGGGGTGTTTTTCATATGTGACGAGACTAAATTTAGCGAGGTCAATGTGAGTTTGCTGCAAATACGACTTCACTATTCTGATAATTGAACAGTTGTATGCTTCCCTCACTTCTCACCCATCTGATCTTTTTCTAGATATTATACTATAAAGTTGCAGGTATCATTGAAAGATTTCATACACTCTATTCTAGCTGTTCTTACAAATTTCTCTTTGACATTTCCAGCAACCCATAATTTCTCACCATTCAAATCTCTCTTTCACATTTCCAGCAACCCATAATTTCTCACCATTCAAATCTCTCTTTCATATTTCCAGCAACCCATAATTTCTCACCATTCAAATCTCTCTTTCACATTTCCAGCAACCCATAATTTCTCACCATTCAAAATTACTTAATTCACGATGTTTGGGCATCTTGTGAACACTTTCGTATCATTGATCTACCTATTTATTGTTTTATTTTTCCCTATCTAGAAAAGTATTTATGATTAATGGAACGTGTTTCCAGATGCGTTTGTCAGGGTAATGCTTACCAAAGAAATTAACTTGGCTTACATGTTTGTAAGATGAAAACACGATAGTTATACAACACTGTGTACTACAGAACTGATAATACAGTTTGGTATCTTAGACGAAACTCCGTGACATTGTTTATATCTTTGTGCAATATAGTGTACCAGGTTATTTAGTGTATTTCGATTTACACCACTGCTGAAGCATATATTACCGCACGAAAACGAAAAAAGGAATAACAAAGTGTTTGCTAAAGTGGAGATAGATAGATAGAGATAGACAGACAGATAGGAAATTGTACTACTCTACTTAAAAATCTGAAGCTTCTAATCATCTGAATCAGGATTAGCTTCCTCAACCTAGTAATATTTTATGAATTATAAAAGGTTTTGACCCTCGTTTGTTATCCTTAATCTGGCAGTCGAGATTTATTGGCATAATATCATATTGAAGAGGCTTAGCTAACGTTGGTTCGAAGATGTTTGTTTGAAATCTACTTACGTTCAGGTAGATTACTAAACATCACTATTTATTATCAGTATTCGCATTTGTGTCTGTATCTCCAAACACTCTTATACGTAGAAGCTAATGCATTGGTAAAATGGACAAACTGGTACAGAAGATTAGGGGATTTGCAACAATATATACATGCATACCCAAAAACTTAACATAAAGGGGATTTCTGCTTAAGCTACAGTAGCCTGGATTTACTCTGTGCATGTTGGTTGTACATGACGCGAAAGTTGATGCTCCGAAGTAGCTTATGTGTGAAATTTGAAGCGTTTAGATTTCTATGTAAAGATAAAAGATATCACTATTTTTTCTAACTTTTTATAGCAAGAAAGAACCATTCGCAAGTCCTAAGTCTGAATATCTTAATTAGAAGTCGAATCATCAATAAATTAATATCAAAGTTTTTAAAACTTATTCAAGACATTATTTTATGCTGTTTTTTACATGAAATATGAATCTAATTTAGAAGTAATGGTATCTTAAAGTTATAATCTTTAAGTTTATGGAATATTGACAAGAAAGTTTCGTAATGATATTTTCGCTGAAGACTAATGACAAAAAGTGACGTGGTGTAATATCCATATTGTAGGCTAGTGAAAAAATGGCGTAATGAAATCTTCGTGTAGAGCTAATGAAAAAAAAAGACTCCATGATATAGTGGAAGTAGACTACTGATAAAAAAATTGATATGATATTTTACTAAATATTCTGACAACTGACAAAAAACGAAGTCATGATATCATGGCAATGTATTACTGATAAAAAAAGGATGTGATGATACTTCTCTTGAGGGCTAAAAAGAGATGTCATAATATCCTAGCTAAAGAATACTGACAAAAAAACGACTCAATAATATCTCATCTTTGGACTCTGAAAAAAAAAGTGACGTCGTGATATCCTAGCTGTGTACTACTGACAAAAAGCGACGTCAGTTGACAACCTATGTAAGAAATACTGACTAAAAGTGACTTTATGGTATTTACACTACTAACTCTGACAAAAACTGGCATCGTGATATCCAAACTGTAAGAGGTACTGTACAGTAAAGACGGTGATTAGACTTGGTTCAATAGTCTTCCAGTTAATTACGATACAAAGAAAAAAAAAAACGACCTGGCATGACCTGGTGGTTAGGGTGCCCGATTCACAATCTAAGGATCGCGGGTTCGAATCCCCGTCACCGCACATTCTCGCTTTTTTCAACCGTGCGGACGTTATAATGTGGTGGTCAATCACACTATTCGTTGGTAAAAAAGTAGCCCGAAAGTTGACGGTGGCTGGTGCGTTCCTTCTAGTCTATCACTGCTACATTAGGGTTTGGTTTGTTTTGAATTTCACGCAAAGTTATATGCCCCTAATTTAGCAGTGAAAGACTAGACGGAAGGCAGCACCGCCAACTCTTGGGCTACTCTTTAACCAACAAATAGTGGGATTGACCGTAATATTATAGCGTACCCACGGTTGAAAAGGCAAGCATGTTTGGTGGGATGGGGATTCTAACCGGTTGTTTGTTTTACAGCAAAGACAAAGCCACATTGGGCTCTCTGCTTGTCTACCGTGTGGATCAAACCCCGGATTTAAATTTTGTAAGTCCGCATACTTACTGCTGTCTCCCGGGGAAACAGGAAAACGAAAAGTAAGTTGTGGAAAGATAACTAAAATGTTACGTTCCTGGGTATTAGAAAGGCATGAAAAAAAGAAGTGGATAAGATATCTGAAGAATAAATCAAACAGAACTTCGGACATATGGAATGAATTAGAACAAATTTTACAAGATGATTAATGTAAATGCAATATAAAAGAGAATAAATAAATAAAAACTTTAAAAGTAATTTTAGAACATGAGTGGAAAATAGAAAGATCGTGGGAGCTCAAGAAGAATGACGATCAAACCCTACAATTCGATCAGACAAGAAGATATCAAGAGTTGACGGAGGATACTGTTGACTAGCTGCCTTCCCTCTAGTCAATCATTTCAAAATTGAAGATCGCTATGTGAAGGTAGCTTTAAGCGTGATGTTAAAGCAGACGAACAAACCAGTCACAATGAGATGATTGTGACGATATCTATCTGAGGGAGCAGAACATCTCCTTCATATCAAAGTTAAAAGAGACATTACCACTCACCATGCCATGTTTCTTGGGCACGGTAAAACTGTAATGGAATATGGTTACTGTTTATTTCCATTCGTATCGCAGAAGCATCAAGCAGTGTGTAATAATTACATGATAATCAAAGTTATCACAACAGTTATGTTGTAACATTGAGATAACATTTATAAGTTTCAGGATTGGGCCTGATATGTTTAACATACCCACTAAGTGCTTAACCAACCGAAATAAATTATTGATGCTCTAGCAATTCTTACTAAAGCACTTATTAAATTACTCAAACTGTATACCAGAATTCCACATTCCTCTTCTCTCACAACCAATACCAAGGACTAAGCTAGTCAGAAAGATGGTTTTCTTTCCTCCTGACTGGTTACGCTAGCAGGAAGATCTACACTATATTATACGCAAGTTTCTGATATATTACTTATGATGGTATTCTTGAAGTTTTACAGGGGGAGAAAATAATAATTATGTCAACTCTTTTATTGCACCAAAAATGTACTCTTTTAAATTAATTGATTTCTTCTATCCATTATATAGTACAAAATGTTTCCAGCCATATCGAACCTCAATTTTCAGCCTCTGGGAACTACACATTGTTGTTTAGTACACAAGAACAACATGTATATCTACAAGAGAACCCCGTGTTTTTATTTGAGCCACAGCTAAGAACCACTTGCAATGAGAAGACACGTTTAACAACAATGAAATAAGAATCATCCGTTAGAATGTCGATTCATTCCCCATCAGATGAAACGTCTCAGCTATGTACTTTTTACAGCTATGTTAAGGTTGAGAACGTTTTAACAAAAATATTAACTTTGTAAGGTAACGTAACTGAAAGTCTTTGGGGTCTAAATTGTAAACTGATAGACTGAATTTTATAATATTTACTTTAATCTCTGAAATATACCTAAACCACGTGCTACACGCGACATATTATATGTTACAGGAGAACCTGGAACGTAAGTGAGTTCCTTGGATGACGTTAAAGCGAGGGAATCGTCATGTAATTACTTCCTACGCACAATAATCGATATTCCAGCTTTCCAAGTACATCACACTTTGTAACATCAGTTGGCTCACTAACGTCACCCAGATCTTAGGTTGTTGTGGAGATACTCACAAGAAAACGATTTATCTGAAAATCTTCTAGCATGGTCTTCTTATAATACATTTTTCTAATAATACTCTTTTTTTATTGACTAGAGTGAACATTTTTGGTAAGATGTATTCAATAAACAATAAGTATCACTTTTTGGCAAAATTTTAACTGCAAATCTTATGAGCTTGTGGCAAATCTAATTTTAACTATTAACCAAAGATCTTCAGTACTTGAGACAATATAGAAATTGTGTTGTTGATGGTTGAACTATTATGATAAAATCAACGTTTTCTTCTACAACTTCTTCTGTCTAGATTTCATATTCTATATAGTAATGTCTCGTGTTTCATATTAGTGTATTCTTTGCTTTAAGCGCTATTTCTACCCGAATAGTTTTTCTTATCTGAGTTCAAGCCATTGTCACACTTAATGTATGTTCACCAACATAATATCATTCAGCATAAACATATTGACTTTCAGTTTTTGTTTTTAAATGGAATCATAACATCACAATTTGGTTTCACTCATGTAGGGTCTCCTTACTACTTCATCTTTAGGCTTTTATCTTTTATGCAGTGTTGAATTTCAAAGTTTTATTTAAAATGCTGACTTATTCTGTTCGTTTCTATCTCAGAAATCAGTAGCAAAATTCATGCAGTCTTGAAGAAGAAACACATTTTATGACTAAGTGATAACCGTTTAGTTTGAGTAGGAATAGCCAGAGAGTTACTCCTTTAGATCAGGTAGTAAAGTTCTAGCTTGACTTACTAAAGGTAGCAGGTTCGATCCCGTGCCATACAAATATAATAACGAATTCAACATCTCAATATAAATTCATTCCATAGTGTAACAAAACTGGGTAGCAATTGTAACGTCAAGCAGCGAAATAATTCTAGATATGTATATGAATTTGGACTAACTCAAATCTCCCAAGCTGGCCGTATCTCGTGAGATATTATTGGGTTTACGACCGAAAATTTCGTTAACAGCAAGAGTACCCAGGTAATGAAACACTTAATTGTAATCTTTCTGACTAAAAACGCACGAATAATATATTTAATTAGCTGTATTCATTACTTGATTGGTTTCTATTTTTCAACATAGTGGGTAGCCTATCGTTATTATAAACCATACAAATATTATATAATATCACGCAAAATATATATTAGTATACGTCGTCTGTAAATCTGTATGCTATGAAATTGAGCATATATGCCATCTGAGCCTAGATGTTAATATTTCGTTAGAGTAATGATATCATTATTAAAGAAACTAACAAACAAAATTCATATTTAGACTTAGAAAAAAGTAAATCAATGGCGAGCAGTATATTTGATCATATCTTAATAAATTTTGTGTTTCATGTAGTGTGGCTATGAACAGTAATACTCGAAATATTTTTGTTGTTTTTTATGTGAGAAATGTATGGGCTAACTAACATATATCTCAAGCAAATGCATAGATGTTTGACAGAATTATGCAAGCAACGAAATATTAAACCGAGCTGTGTGAGTCATAATTATTACACACTGAATTCATACTCGAGTTCTACCAAGCCAAGAATTTACACTACACGTAGATGTAAAGTCTGGCAAAAAGTGGCTGAATTTGAAGGGTTACTTAAATTATGGCCTAAGTATTTCCTTATGTATTTTATTCACACCACAATCGTGTTCTGATTAAAGTAATTATATATATATATTTGGTTCAGTTGTAGTCAGAAATAAATGATATTTTCTAGTTGCATGCTTTTCTCAGAGATTACACAAAATAAAATTTCTTTCATAGAAATGTTTAGAATTATACTTCCTGACAGATCTTGATCATATGTTCAGTTCAAGCTATCAGAATTTAGCCATTTGCGTTATAGGGTCGTCCTTAAGTCATAAGTTAATACTCAAAAACCTGCGTTTAAAGTGATACACTGTCTTACAAATTCAAACGTGACTACCACCCATATTTTGTGTCACTTTGTTCTTTCATGCTTGGTCAGTTCCGGCCGACAATTGCATAGTTGCACGTGATAAAGAGATCATATCTCTGGGTCGATATCATTTCTGGAGTTTGTGAACGTTGTCACGCAATGCGGAAACGTCTGTATAAATAAGCAAGTGAATAGCACGTCTACTATCCGCCTAGCTCATAAACGAAATCAAGTATTTTGTTGGTTGCTAACAAATTTAAAGTCCTAAACAGAATATATAATGTTTAGTTAGCTACTAACGACAAAGAAGGAGGGGTATGTTAACGATGATTTGAACTGGTTGCCTTTATACTATAGATTAAATATTTATGAAATAATATATATATATATATACATATAATAAATGAATCATAACAGTTATAGGATAAATTACAGCAAGACTTTTCATATAAAAAAGAAAGTTTGGGTTATAAATGCTTGAAGGATATGGGTTATAAATGCTTCGAATTTAATTATCATAAATCAAAACTGTAAAATCGATCACTAAAAATGCTTTTTTAAATTCAGAAATTTATTGTGTAACGAATATTCGGTCAAACTTAACAGATTTTTTTGTGGTTTTCATATTATAGACACAACTTATTTACTATAAATAAAATAAAAATTTGATTTTTCTTATCAACTGAATAAGTTCTGTTGCGTCAAAATTACAACATAAATAAAAAACGTTGAACATTTAAAAAATACAAATATAACACGTGCATGTTTGCAAACACTCATATTTTTTCTATATTCAAAGTATAATAACATTCTTCTAAAAGTTGTGTATTATTTACCCTGATCCAACCAGTTGAAAACAAAGTTAAAATAACTAAGATTTGTAAGCTTAACTAATTTAGAAGGTTTAATGGTATAGATATTATTTCAATATAGAAAATTCATATAAGTTTAAAGCTCAGTTAAATTTCGATATCCACTTATATAGTTGCAAACTTATAGTTTAAATTGGGTTAAACTCTTATAACGAATTAATCCGCTTCTGTTGTTAAACGTCTAATTGTTTAGATACTAGAATTATTCGGATATTACTTAGTGATCTACACAGTTTTACAGTATTAGACTCAATCAATTTTAAGTTATCTTAAATGTTTATTGTGAAATGTTTGGTTCGCGTGTTACAAGTAGATCACAGAAAAATAGAACTTTAAACTCTAGTTTAACCTCACATTGTTTTGTGACTTAACCAACGAACCACTGTATTTAAAAAAATGCTTATATTTTATATAAAAATTCAAGATGGAAAATGCTACCTCCTTAGCAGTTTTTCAGATAAATTTATTCAGTATTACATTTTAAAAACGTCTCCTCAGGATTGTGAGCTTAGCTTTACAGCATTTTAGGATATATAAAATAAACGTTTGCCATTACCTTAGCATCACTTACAAGTAGCAAGAGCCTAATTTTTTTTCCCTTGGTTCATTTGATCTTACTTTAAGAAAAGTACAGCAGAAAAAACAGCAAGAAAGCGCTACGATATCCATTGCTGAATATCACTGTACAATGAAACCTTAAGCACTATCAGCATGACGTCTCGTAGAACTTATATATCCGCCCAAGCTAATACAGGCCTCATTTAGAGCTCCATAATTATCTCGTAAACCAAAGCCGCACGAGCTCCAGTGATGGTAATGGACTTTAGCAGTTATTGAGCACTGAGTAATTTTGTAGCGACGTGGTAGAATAATCTTGGGTAAGATCGAAGCTTCCTGGTTTCGAAATACAAGAAACAGAATCCGATATCAGGAGTAGCTTTATGCATTTTTTTTTGTATGTGAAGCTTTTATATATGTTGCTTAATAGAGAAAAAAAATGTATATAACTCTCCTTTCCCAGTCACATATTAATCTGATTGGAAGATCGAAAATAATATCATATACTAAAAAACAACAACAAACAAACAAAAACGTCAATTGTCTGAGTTACATTGGGTAAATTAACATGCTATTATAATTTGTATGAGTTACATTGGGTAAATTAACATGCTATATTATAATTTGTATGAGTTACATTGGGTAAATTAACATGCTATATTATAATTTGTATGAGGTACATTGGGTAAATTAACATGCTATATTATAATTTGTATGAGTTACATTGGGTAAATTAACATGCTATATTATAATTTGTATGAGTTACATTGGGTAAATTAACATGCTATTATAATATCTACATCAAATATCCATGAACGATGTTGTTGTTTTTTATTAAGCACAAAGCTACACAAAGGGCTATGTATGCTCTGCTCACCACGGGTATCGAAACTCGGTTTCTAGTGGTATAAGTCCGCAGACATACATACCACTGTGCCACAATCAGTAAACGAACATAACTGGTCTTTAAAGTAATGAAATAACACTTCCAGGTAAACAAAACCATCTAGATGCAGTGGAAGATGATGACAAATTGACTTTTTAGATAACTAATTATGGTTTTGTTTCGTAAACACTGTCGTAAGTATCACTTCTACATCATATACAAAAAAATAAAAGATTTGTAAAAAAACAAAACAAAATAAAGCAGAGAGGAAAGGTCTCGTTACATAACGTTCGACTTTCACGTTGATACTGTTTTATGATTTTGTATAAAGCTATTTTCAATTACTTAGAATGTAGCTTAAAACTCTTGTAAGGAATAATTTGAGGAAGGGACACCAAAAAACATGACACACCACTCTAAATTTCTGTATCTAACTATAACATTTAAAAACATAACAAGTATTGTTACTAAGTTTTCTTATGGTACTGGGCAAGATATGGTCCAGTGGTTTGTATGTCTGGACTGTGAATCCATGGGTTCATAATCTGTCTCATGTTACCTGTAACGAACTTGGTATATATATTTATTTTAATATCAAGGTTTGTTTAGATTAAATTTGTATTTTGAAACATGCATAGCCTATACAGTTAAATATGTATTGCGAAACTCTCGCTATTATAATTTGTCTGAGTTACATTGGGTAAATTAACATGCCATCATAAAAAGAAATTCCCATCATCTCAACAAAAACCTGTATCTGTTCAATCCACTAAAGTTGAGGATTCTTCTAAAAAAAATCCAGCTCCTTTAGTT
>NW_013665735.1:809741-839978 GCF_000517525.1 Limulus polyphemus | reverse complement strand
ATAAAAAAAGGAAAGAGAGAAAGAAAAAGACAGAAAGAAAGAGAGAAAGAAAAAGACAGAAAGAAAGAGAGAAAGAAAGAGACGGAAAGAAAAAGAAAGAGAGAAAGAAGAAAACTCACAAAAAACAAGGCTGTTAAATTGAAGATATCACTATGAGAATATGGTTTGAAGATAATCCATGTCATAAGGGTTGATAACATTTGTGCCGATGTACTTTCATGTACTGTGTAATTTTATGATCATAAGGTGATTTGTATTGGTTGTTTTCTAAACTGTAATGATTATTGAAGCTGTATAAGCCTTTGAATAATGTGTTATATTTAATGTAATGTTGTCAATATATATATATATAATATCTTAGTTAAAAATTGTCTAACACCAATTTTTAATTCTCTAAGGTGGGAGTTGTAACGAATTTGTTATTATATATATTTATTTTAATATCAACGTTTGTTTGGATTAAGTTTATATTTAGAAACATGCATAGCTTATACAGTTAAATATGTATTGCGAAACTCCCGCCTATTCTCCAAAGTTGTAGAAAATTCTCGAGAGTAAGAATCAACAATATATGTGGTTACCTAAACGCTTAAATTTGTATTGTTACGTAAAACTGAAATTTCTAGAACGCCTCCACACGGCTATAAATATAACCAACGCGACTTTAACTTCAATGGATTCACATCAGACATTAGTACTTTTACGAAAACATTACTTAACGTCATTGGTGAAACTCGACCTGTAATCGGTGTGTGATCAGCGAGAACTACAGGGCTAGCTAGCTCCCTACTAAGTGAATTGTACCTATATCAACTCGTAATCAACTCGCTCATCGTGAACCCTCGATAAGATATCAGGGAAGTTTCAAACTAGAAAAAAGACTCTATATTGCTTGTAAGTTTGTGAAACTTTTGTTTATCAATCATTGTTTGTAATAATTATTTGTAATAACTGTTATTATATATTGTACTGTTGTGTGTATATTAAAACGTATTTGTGTTAAAAAAAAGAAAACTGTGTATCAATCTTGTTGGCAAATATAATAAACTGACTATATATCGGTTTTTACTTAACTACTAAATCCAAAGTACAATTTAACTACGAAATTCGAATTATCAGTTAACGCAATTTTAGGCTATTTGGAATTCTAATACGTAACATGCCGCAAAAATGCGCTCTGCACTTTGGGATAGTCAAATCCCACTACACAGTCAGATACGACTTTGTTTATTTGTATATTATAGAAGAGCCACATTAAGCAATCTGCTGTGTCCCCCTCGATGAATCGAACCTCATATTTTAGCTTTGTAAGTTCGTAAACTTACCGCTGTCCCACCGAGGAACGTCTAGCAAGAGAAGACCAAGAGATCGCGGTGGGTGCTTCTGACTGACTAGCTGCCTTCAAAATTAGGGATGGCTAGCGCAGAAATTTCCCTTATAACTTTGCGTAAATATCTATAACAAACAAGTAAACAGACTCCTGCGCTATAGCAGTATAATTAAATGTTGTTACGACTCATTTAACAGCGCACTAAAAGTTTAATTCATGGCTGTGTATAGAGTGGTGTTTGTAGGAGCGCCAGTAAAATGTAAGAGCGCATAGATCTTGTTTATTAACTATTAACTTTTTTTAACTATTCCTTTACATAAGTGAAAATATAAGCTACTGTCGTCGTCGAACGCGCAATTTTCTACATCACACAGATAGTTCTCGAAATTATTTTCTAGTTACCTTATTTTATTACCAAACTGACCTTCGAAGTACTCACAGACTGGTCAAGTATTAGCCATGATGATACATGATACTTACTATTAGGAGTGCTTCTGTGACAAATATTTGAAAGCTTCTACGATTCATAACTGAAGTTTGAATATCATAGATCACGTAAATAAGATTTAGTTAATTTCTACAACTTCTTAACTAGTGTACGTTCAATTATTTTAATTAATAGGCGGTCATATATTGAAATGCTTTAATTTTTTATTGGATGTAGATAAACAGAAAAGTGAATGTACAATTCTACAAACACTATACTGGTGAACTAATAAGCAACAGCGATACAGCAAAACTATAAAATTCTCACAAGAGGGGAAACAAAACCAGAAAATTTACTAGGATAACCCTTTCTTTTTAATGAAATTGGATATACTTTTATTCAAAAAGTGTGAAAATACACGAAAGAAAAAATATTTAGTAAACCAGAAAGTCACAAACAGAGCAACTTTTTCCGAAATTAAAGAACTTTGATACTGTACTTTAAAAAAACACAACAACAACAACATGTAAACACTCACACACACACATATATATACTATGTTTCATAGCATCTTAGGTTTTATAATACAATAAAGGGAGCAGGAAAAATAACTTTGAGGGGTCAACATTACTGTTCTTTTTGCTATTCGGCCTTGCATGGCCAGATGGTTATGGCGCTCGACTCGCAATCCGCGAGTTCGAATCCCGTCACACCAAACGTGCTCGCCCTTTCAGCCGTGGGGGCGTTATAATGTTGCGATCAATCCCACTATTCGTTGGTAAAAGAGTAGCCCAAGAGTTGGCGGTGAGTGGTGATGACTAGCTGCCTTCCCTCTAGTCTTTCACTGCTAAATTAGGGACGGATAGCGCAGATAGCCCTCGTGTAACTTTGCGCGAAATTAAAAAAAACAAAACAACAACAACAAGAAACAAACAAATTTTTTGCCATAACGTATTTGTGAATTTTGGTATTTTTTTTTTTTGCAGTATTTCATTTCGCTTTCTGTTGCATTAGATCCCACAACTGGATGTATGGTAAATGTCAGTTTTAGATGTGGGACGTTATTGGTAGAAGAGTTCATATCTGCATCAAAGTTCAAAGTTGTAGTTTCAATTTACATGTAAGGTCTGCGAATAGAAGTTAAATCTGTATTTCCACCACTATTTATATCTTAAATCTTCAGATATCGCTATTATTAGAATACATTTGTGTCGTAGTTTTACATATCAGTTTCACCTGTACAGCAATAGTGATTTTTGGCTTAATTGATGGAAATTATGCAAAATGTAATTGACTTATTTATCATAAAAATAACAAAAAACAAATCGATAGAAAACAATGGGCTTTCATCATCAAATGTTGCCACAAAAAGAGAGTTTTGAATTGATCTAGATTTCATAATTTATAATTGGATAAACTTTAATCAACATAATTAGAATAGATATAATTATAATAACTATTAAATAATGCTTTTAAGTAATATTTCTGCCTGAAAAAGGGTGCTCAACTTCTGGTTTAAGAATAATATTTTAATCGGTCTTACTTTTATGTAATCTTTACATATTAGATCGTTTGATTATTGAATATGATAGTCAAGAAAGAAAGCCAAGTAAATTGTCATTTTAATAGCCAAGTGGTGCTACTATTACTGTACAACTGATGTTTGAATACATATACGTAACAGAGTGGTACATGTTTATGGTCTACACTCCAAAATTTAATATTAAGATCTAAAACTAAAAAAAAATATCTAATACTAAATCCCTGGCTGTTCGTTTTACACGAGCAATTCATGTATTGAATTTATTAATCACGTTTAGAAGCAACACTAAAGAGAACAATATTTTATAAAAAAACAACATATATCATGTTAGTAAGCATGGTAGTTCTTGTCATTTCAATTTGTAAAAGAGACGTAATGATCCGAATATCATGAGATTTGAGGTAAAAGAAAAACTTAGATCGTAATAAGAAACAAATGGGAAGCACAGCAATTTGTATTTGTACGAGAAATATTGCAAATCGGGTGAGCTTAAAAGAGAGAAACTACACGCTGGGTATGATAGAAATAACCAGAACACAAATCAGCTTCAAAGAAGTTTAATGTTTCAGGAGTGATTAATAGAGCAAACATTAGAGGTGTTTCTATGTCTACTTGCAATATATTACGACAAATGTATTTGAAAGCGTAATTTCAGAGATAACTTAAAGCATGGAAATAGAATGAATTTGGTTAAGGAATAGATTGCCAAACTATGTATGAGCAGAAGAATGATAGAAGTGTACCTAACACTATGATACTTAAGATTTACTAGATTAAATCAGCAACCCAGTTTGGTGTAGGCACCAAGCTTGAAAGGAGAACAATAATATTTTTAAATCTATTCTTTACGTACAGTATAGCTTTCAATTCGTTTATACGGTCACAACTTGCAAATACTGAGAAACTCAGTCTAAGTTCTTACAAATAATTTAAAACCCAATCTAATGTATTATTATAGCGAATAAAATCGCATTGTTCTTAGAAAAAATATCCTTTGAAGAAATGTTCAGCTGTGTCAGGGTTAATTACGTGATTTTTATTTTCGTTTGTTTTCACATCAGGATTATCTCAATGCCACTACAATCATTAACGCAGTACACTCGTTTAAATACGAATAGATGTTAAGCACGACCGAGAAACAAAATAGTATTTAAGCTAATAAAAAAAATGTCTGAGAAAACTAAATGTGTGCTAATAAGTTTAAGAAAAGAATACTTTACCAATATTGATGGCCCGGCATGGCCAGGTGGTTAAGGCACTCGACTCGCAATCTGAGGGTCGCGGGTTCGAATCCCCGTCACACCAAACATGCTCGCCCTTTCAGCCGTGGGGGCGTTATAATGTTGCGATCAATCCCACTATTCGTTGGTAAAATAGTAGCCCAAGGGTTTGCGGTGAGTGGTGATGACTAGCTGCCCTCCCTCTAGACTTTCACTGCTAAGTTAGGGACGGATAGCGCAGATAGCCCTCGTGTAACTTTGCGCGAAATTCAAAAACAAAAACAAACCAATATTCATTCCGTCATAGGTGGTTACAGTTATAAAATAGCTGTACACGTATGACCAACTACGGTAGACCAAAGCAACTTAATATATTCTTAACGACCACTTTCGAGTCTATAAAAGACATAATTTAAAAGTGTTATGAGTGATGTCCAAAATAAGCATTTCGATAAATTAAACTGATAGACTCACTGGCTATTGTACTTCTTATGCGTCACTCGCCTACTCTAGATCCTATACAACAATCCGGCAGTACAATTAATAAGATCATTGAGACGAACATTTCAGTCTAATTCCTTGCAGTTTATCTTACAGGGTTTTTACTTCTCACCCATTTGGATGCTTTTTTTTTTACCCGGCGCCATAACAGTGGTTCAAGAAGTTTATTTGGCGATATTTAGTGCTCATTTAGAAAGGCTTTCTGTTCTCGTTACAGCAAGAAATTGTACCAGAAGTATTCAATGTATTCACGTTGAAACTTTCTCTATGTACTCTCATTCCATCGTAAATACACCATAGTCATTGAATGATGATCTACTAAGTGCTATCTTAACATTCCTTAGACTTTAGCTCATCTCTCGGAGATGACGTGAGTTATGTGGAAAAAATCTCTATATTAACATTTTCCCGGAAGGATCTTAATTGTATCATCAAGAAAGTTTTTTTTTCTGAGTGTTTATATTTAAAACACTTCACACAAATACATTCGGTAGGAACTAAATCCGCCAAAAAGAAAATACAGTACCTTAAAATTCTGAAAATAAAAATGGAAAAATATTTTGTTTGTTTGTAGTTAAGCACAAAGCTACACAATGGGCTATCTGTGCTATGCCCACCACGCATATCAAAATCCGGTTTCGATACCTGTGGTGGGCAGAGCCCAGATGGCCTATTGTGTGTAGCTTTGTGCTTAACTTTAAACAAACAAATTTACCACTGTGCTACTGAGGGTCAAGAAGAATAAGTTAAATGTGTAAAACAAGTATGAACACACGTTACAAAGTTTTGTTTATAGATGGAAGGGTAGAGCTGCCAAAGTGTCCTCAAAGGCAAATAACAGTTTTCTTAAAAAATAAATAGATCGAAAAACTTCGAAGATTGTTGTTTGAAATGATAAGTAATCTATACTAAGTTTTATCACATTATTCTTTTTTTTTTTTACAGAATAAAATAAAATTTCCTTACGGTTCTTTAAAACACAATGGGAAGTTTTGAAATTATTTCAAGTAATGATAATTTGCTTGGTTAAAAACCATCTTCAGTTTTAACCTAATTACAGTTCGTTTGATTGTTTTTGTCTCATTTATCTTTTGTTTCACCGTTGCGTATAGTCAGTTTGAGATCTAATGTTTTCCTTTTATTTATTCATCACGTTTTGCTAAAACTTTCGTTACAGCACTGAAAATTATGTTGAGCTTATTCTACCTATATTGTATTGTATGGCCTGGTGGTTAATGCACTCGAATCCCAGTTTGCAGCCGCGGGATCGAAACCAGTCCCCATACATGCTTGCCCTTTCAGCCATGGGGTGTTATAATGTGACTGTCAACCTCATTATTTGTTATTAAAGAGTAACTCAAGAGTTGGCAGTGGATGTTGTTGTTGGCTAGCTGTCGTACCCATGGTCTATCACTTCAAAAATTAGAGACAGCTAGCGCAGATAGCCCTCGGGTAACTTTGCGCGAAAATTAAACAAACAAATAATTGTATATAATTTGAAATACGTTGCAGATGGAATAAGACCATTCCGAAACGTTCAATAAACACGTTTCTAAGCATTTTCGTGATCCTACGGTTTATCTGTTGAAACATGTTTATTCTGAGGAAAGCTATCGTGAAGAAGGTAGATGAAACACCACATTTCATCATGATGTGAATGCTGTAGAACAAAAGATCTAGCTTAAAATGTTCAATGCAAAGAAGTGAAGCTAGATAATTAGTAAAGGCGCAAAAGAATAATAAAGATAAGATAAAGATTTATTAAGAAAAGTTACAGGACGTAACGAGAAGTTTCCAAATCACACAAGGATGGGTATATGTACATATGGTTTAGTCTTTGAGGTTGAGGCACCTTTGTCACTTTATGATGCTATTCAGTTGCACATTGGAAAATATGAGGTGTTTAACCTTAAAAGGTGTGTTCATCCTGGTATGTATATAAAATATAATTATATATAAGATTATTAAATTAACATAAGATTTGTTCCTGCCTGGCCTAGTTATGTCACAGCTAAAACTCCTTGCTTTAAGTGTTTGTACTGATCAGGTATTTTAAAAACGTTGAGAAACGGTGGATGTGTGTCTCGTATGTCATTAGGACTATTTGACGTATTGGGAGTTTCATTACTTTTTGGTTAGTTAATAAACCTTTATGCTGTTTCATAACCGATAATAGGACCGCTAGAAGTCCTCACACGTTTTAGCAGTTTATCATTTATGATAAGAAACTTTTGAGAACGTTATTCTACGGTTTTTGCAACTATATCTATATATTAAGGAGTTTTATTTTCAATTGACTCTTCCAAAAGAATGCATTATACACCAGGAACCAATATTAGAGTTTGTTTTAGCGCAAAGCTACTCAATGGGCTATCTACATGCTGTCCACCATAGGAAATCGAGCGCCAGATTTTAGTGTTGTTAAGTTCGTGAACTTACCGTTGACCCCTTGGAGGACGAGTCATTATTAAACCAAAGAATTAATGCAAATACTATCACGCACGAAAATAAACACTTTTTGTAGACTATTCTTTTGGAAGTTGAGAATAATTTGTTATGATATTATCTTAACAATATTTTGGAATTTTGGATAAAAAATACATAACAGAAATTGAAAGAAGCCCGATATCTTAAACACAGACTCAAAATGAGCTGAAGACTGGAATGTGTAGTATTGTAAGTAACAAATCTATTTCAGAATTCGTGTTGAACAGCATTTTACCTCTAATTTAGGTTCAATACGGGTTAAATAGGCTGTATTTACACACATACACATATATAGGATTGTACACGTTATATTAAAACGATTTTGAACATGCGAATGACTACGTTATGTGACAATCACAGCCAATATAAAGTCACGGTGGAATGGCGTGTATCAGAACTATATTTTGACATTGTTTGACGTCTTTTTTACACAGTGTAATGCCGCCAAAAATTTAAGAAGTGTATATAATAGCCCTTTCTTAGCAAAATATTCATACGATCAGATCATAAAAACGTGTTGAGATCAAAGATTTAGAATTCCCAAAACAGGATATCTCTTGTATTTAATGTCACTGGAAAGCAGAAGAATATGAATCAACTTGGAGTACCACGACCACCCAGAAAGAGCCCGCAAAAAATCACACCCGTGTCGCAAGGTGCGGCGTCTTGAAACATGTGAAAATCCACGAACACAAAGGTCAGTGGAAAAAAACTGTCCATGTACACCATGTACACAAGTCTTGTGTGTATAAGTTGCTTCTACGACATATTAGTTGAACCGTCACATAGCTCAAGCATCTGGAGAATTAAAATGAGCATTCATGCTTATTTCATGCCAAGACATACTGATCACATGGCCTGATGGTTAAGGCGTTCGACTCCTAATCTGCTGGCTGCGGGATCAAAAACCGGCGCCTAATACGCTCGCCCTTTCAGCCTTAAAGGCGTTATAATGTGACGATTAATCCCACTATTGGATGGTAAAATACTATCCTATGAGTTGAAGCCACCGCCAGTTAGTTGCCTTTCCTCTCTAATAGATAAAATATGGAAAAACATCAAGAATGAGGGGTATGCATTGGACATGAAATTATAGATGCATAGTTGTTTTAAAGAGCATGAATGTACATGATGACATGAACATTAACCACAGGATGAGGCTCCTAAATAATTGTAATATTACCTACTCAGCCCCTGTAGTCATTTTACATATCCACTATTTTGTTTTGTTTTGCATTTAAGGTGGGTGTAGTATTTCAGCTAATAACCGAAAGTATTGTGAGCTTAGTATATCTTCCGTTTCTCTATAGATTTGAGATTTAAATTCCCATATAACATAAAGTAAAACTCTGGCCACGTTAAAGATAAAAAATTCTGCAATTTAATTTTTAGTGCTCCACGTGATTCGTGACAAAAAGAGATTTGATAAAAATAGTTATAGTATTCTAAATTTTCAAAATCAACATACTTAATTTTTCCTAATATGGTCTCAAAAATATTTTAAATTTAGCAAATCCTGCCAAAGGTTTACACCAACCAAAGATTGCTTTGGTTCGTCTACTATGGTTACCATGAAAAGCTACATTTAAAGCTGGTGATGACAGTATATCAACTACCACATGCTCCTTTGCTGGTTACTTTATTATTGGCTACATGTATTGTCCTAGGTTGTTAGATAATGTTTTTGTGTTTTACGTAGTGTGTATAACGTTCAAGCTTGTCTCCACAGCCTAGCTTTTATTTCAGAGTAAATTTATGCATGTATTCTATTTTAAAGTTTTGTTCAATCTGATTGCATAATGTGGAGTTTTCTATTTTAGCTTACTCAGTTAATTTGGCCTCAAATATATTTGCATTAACGATCCTCTCCAGTCCTTTTTTGTTCGACGAATAGTTTACCACTGTATTTTAACTGATGGTGAGTATAATTTCTAGTCCTTTTTTTAACATTCAGCTTACGATGTATTGTTTTATTTATTGCAGATGTGAACATATTCCAATTTTGTGTTTGTTCAATCACTAGACTACTACTGCTTTATGTACTGATATTGAGCATAATTTCTAGTCTTTCTTTCTTCAGCTTTTAGTATATTGTTTTATTGATTACTGATGTGCATATCTTTCAGTCTGTGTTAGTTGAACCAAGAGTGTTGTTCTTTATTTTTATTTTATATGGTTTCCAAATGATGCCGTGCTTTATCGAATGGTAACACAGATAAGATAGAGCATATTACTTCTACCTATATAAAAATACGAAACCCTCTAATGAAGTGCTTTCGAAGGGTGGACCTTTCTTCATCATTTTGCCCCTGACACACATATCAGACATGCGTCTCTGCATGAAAAACATTGCCTGATGTCCATGTAGATCACGTACTTGTGGGGAAAAAATTCCAAAGCAAAACATGTCAACTGGAAACTTTTTGAATACTAATTTTATAGACTTTCAGGAAATTTTAGACGGGAAAATTATATAAAAATGAATTAAATCACAAAAATTAGCTCAAATGTACTACAAGAAGGAATACTTTAATAATAAAAAGTCCATTATCTATTCGAAGTCATAGGTTGGCCTGGGCGTCCCATGTCAAAATCATGATGAATATGATAGTTTCCGCGTGAATGTTGGCTCCCGTATGTGCTAGTTCGCATGTTATTATGGAAACATTCGTCGCTTAACTAGCGGTCACGAACATGTGTGTGTGTCACGAAGTCAAACAGTTTTATAATCAAAGGATTCTAGGAAAGTTTCTATAAAGGAAAACAGTCTCATCATAAGCTGACATATACCCGGTTTCATTTCTAAATGAGTTGTTGCTGCAAGTAATAAACGGAAAGTTTTCGTGAAAGATTTGTTTGTTTCAGCGCAAAGCTACACAATAGGCTATTACGCTCTCTCCATCACAGGTAATCTAACTACGGATTTTAGTGTTGAAAGTCTGCAAACTTACCGCTGACCCACTTAGGAATTCTAAGAAAGGATTAAAATTCTTAGAATTTTTGTTGTTGTTGGCAAAAACATCTTCAATGTCAAATTACACGACTAACTGTGTTAAATGGGTAAATCATAATAGCAATATATTTATTTTAGCTCACAAGTGTATGCATATTATTCACAATCCTTAATGTTCAAAGTATATTCACTGTGAATTCAAATGGTTTTTACTTATACTTGCAGGCTTTTTAAGTTCATTACTGATTGCAACAGACTGTTGGAGCAGGTCAGAAACGTGTCCATACCAGACGAAGACAAGAACAAGAATAATGTAAGTATACTAAACTGATAAACCTTCATACATCAGGTTAAAAAATACGTCACCAACTACACATAGGCCCCCATTGGCACAGCGGCAAGTCTGTGGACTTTAACGATAGAAATCGGGTTTCGATACCTGTGGTGGGCACAGCACAGATATCCAATTGTGTAACTTTGTGCTTAACTACAAATACACTATACACACAAAAAGACTTGCACGAAAATTTAGAAAACTTTACCAGGAGTCAAACGAATAAAGTTATTTTCTTTTCTAGTTCTGGAGGAGTGAAATTTAGTACTTCTTTAAATGAGACACGGTGGCTGATCGACAATTAAAGATATGTCTTACAATATACTGAGATATCATTCTATTGCGTTAAGATAAAGCTTTTCAGGTTACTATTTTAGAAATACCCTGTTTGGTTTTTAATTTTACTGAAATATATTCACTACTTACAATCTGAGAAGCGAGGCATATACTACAAGTATCGTCTAATGAAATAATAAAGCAAATAAAAAAGCAACAATTTATTTTTACCCAGGATGCTCTAAAATATTCAAAATTAAAAACAAAACTTATATAGAAATTCCTTATAAAAATTTTCGTGATGAATATTTTATTTTCAACAATAAAATATGGGCTTGAAATAAAATGTATTAAACATAAAAGTAAATTCTTGTTAAAGGTTTAACCAGAAGAGTTGTATAATAATATTCCAGAATTCCGTGAAAGGTTACCCTATTATGTTTTCGAATATAAGAAAAATAGTTTCTCTGTAAAATTCTATACATTCTGCATTCTAAGTATAAATGGGCGATACACGACTTTAATTGGAAGAAATAAAATCCCACATATTTGAATTGCATGAAATAAAATTCAAATTCGAGTTCAATGCAATAATATTAAATAAACTTGAAAAATTCCTCCCCCAAAACATCGACCGTTGAAAAAAGATCTAGCTCGGCAAAGTTATTTTTTCGGTTCACGTTTTCTTCTTATTCTGTTTTTTTTTTACTAGGGAACTCAATCAATGAAACTTGGCCTAGCGGTGGATTCCAGTCATACTCCCCATGTTTTATCTCCTTCTAACTTTCTCGTAAGTCAGCTGTGATTAATGCGGTTGAGTGTCAGTCATTTCCAAACAAAACTCATTAAAAAGTTGTTGTTGTTGTAACTTCGAATTCCAGACATTTTAAGATGCACTTCCATTCCTCAGTAGCGTCGTTGTTTTTCAGGGTTGTTCATGAGGAAAAGTCGATACGACCGACAGCTACTCAACATGACTTATGCATTAGAACACACGTTCAGGTTTGAGTAAGAGAATAAAAAGAAGAGCCTGGCTTGAAACAGATAATATGGGTTGATCAATGTATGTCAGCGTTGGTACGAAAACAAAAAACACTGAATGCACAAACTCCAAAAACGTGAGGTACATTTCTCTGCTATTTTCGAAGATAATTAAAGCTTGTGGATCAGATTCTGATATATTATGTAGGACATTTTATGTAATCCGTGTTGAAAATATTTTTAAATACCAAAACACACGCACACATAACAAGATAAAGACGTTATATGCTCATCATTTTAAAGTCTCAATTCATTGTTATTCACTTGTGTGTTAATTAAGCAACATCCAGCTTTACAGGCTATAAATACTATTTGTTGTTGACACTATTATTTAGGTTTACTGGATAGTAAAGAATATCATAAATTAATTAAGCTTATCATACAGCGCTACTTATTGTTGTTGTTGTTTGTTATTTAGCACAAAGCTACACAAATGGCTATCTGTGCTCTGCCCACCACGGTTATTGAAACTCGGTTTTTAGAGGTATACGTCTACAGCCTAGCAATTTAGATGACTTATTACCGATTTTTTTCATTCATAAACAAAATTAGGTAATGGTGTTGTCTCACTCAGCGCATATTCGCCTAAGAATGCTTTTATTAAAAAAAATAGATAAGGACGAGGATGGTCTAGTAGGTAGCTTGCAGGTCTGCTGATAAAAAGTTTCAAGGTTTGAACCGCGATATTTCGCTGAACACGCTCCGATCTTTCACCTGTGGGGATATTGTAAACGTGACAGTCAATTCCACTATTTCGTGTAGGTGCCTGAGTTTAACTTGTCTCTGATCTAACTGCTTAGCCCCCCCCCAGTGGCACAGCGGTATGTCTGCGGACTTACAACGCTAAAATCCGGGTTTCGATACCCGTGGTGGGCAGAGCACAGACAGCCCATTGTGTAGCTTTGTGCTTAATTACAAACAAGCAAACTAACTGCTTAGCTCATCTGTTGAACAAGGTGTTGTTCACATTAAAAACACTAAAACTGACTTTCAGATGGAATGTAATTTAATGGTAGTGATGGACTGACTAATCGATTACATTTTAATGAAAATAAATTAGAGGTCAACGTCGAGCTTAATAACTTTTGTTTTATGTCTTCTATATTTTAAAAATAGTCTCTGTGAATACGTGTGATGACATGACGTAAATATATTCTAGGAAGGAAGACTTAAGGACATGCAAATTGCTTGATTTTGCTATTGAAATGTCAGAGTCTTTTGACAGCCAAGTGATTGCGTTCTATGCACTTCATTTAGATTCTGTGGGTGCTTGCGCGCAAATGAAGATCTTGATATCGTATTTTAAGATTCAAAATACCTCTAAAGGTTGGTAAAAAGATAAACTGATTTAAAGAATGTTGAGTTAATCAGCATCTGCTTCAGTTACTAAAATAATAAATATTCAGTATACTGGAGGCTCGAAACAGGGTGTAAACCAGCTTGTTTGTTCTTTGTTCTCAAGATATACCTGGAACAGTGTGGTTCATGTGTTGTTTTTCGTTCTCTTATCATCTGGAGTTGGAAGCGTTAATAACGGATATTCTCACCGGAAAGAATGAGAACGATGAGAATAGAGTGTGAACGTACAATCTATTATCTTTAATCTTAAAGGTCAAATATCACGTTTACAAGTGATATATGTGTGAGCCAAAGGCTTAATTCAACACCTTTATCGAGAGCCTTCTCTTTACGGTATGTGATTCATCACCTTAAATTAATCATTTGGAAAATTAAAGTTAACCGGATATTCGTTCTCAATTAGTCTTTATAAATTATTTTCCTCTCTGCCAAATTTACACCAAAGCTATTAAAAATACAAATAACTGAGATAAAAGTTTAGTATTGTTGCGTCTTAATATTTCTTCAAATGAAATTTATAGTAAAGTCTGTTTTTTTTGCCTGGGTATTTTTCTATGAAAATTACAGGTTTCAGCATCAGAAAGTATTATATAATTGTAGTTATGAGATTCGTATTACTGAAATGTGCACCTTGTGTCTGCCTACTTTGGTTAGGGAATGAAGATTTATTATGACACGATAGTGCATAAGTGCAAGACAAGACCGCAGTTACAGATCTTCGTTATTGTCTTACACTTCCGAAATAACGAGTGCAGCATAACCATTCTTGTTAAAAGAGCACATGAAACACGAGAATTACTTGCTAACGTAAATGGCCATGCTTCTAACCGTTCTCTATTTATGCGACAATAACGCTTGTAATTTCTAATCTACTATTAGTTCGTCTTATCAGACAAATAGAAACAACGAGTTTGTGCATGTACTGCTCATTGGAAGCATCTCCGTTGCCATAAGTAAAATTACAATTATAACACTGTGAGATAGCGAGTTTTTTTATGATTATGCTTGGGTTTATCGTTCATTTACTATTTCCTTCCATCGTTTAGTTTATCTATGAATTTTTAGTTACATTAAAACGTTAACTCACATTCTAGCTAATCATTTGTATTTTGAGATATACATGTGTATAATAAAACTGACACCAGATTCCCTAGCGGTGACGTACAGATATTATTAATGTAGCAGAAGAATATGTAAATTTATAATCACACGAGGTTGTACTCTCGTGGCCTACTCTGTGAATAAATACCCCACCAAAAGCTTCACTAAGAGAGAGAGTCATGAGAGAATTAGTGAGTTATTGCTATTTATCATTCGATATTGATATTGAAAGGTATTTTTGGAATATTGTATTTGCTATTTTTTTTAATTAGGTTTTTTCTTTCTGGTTCTTTTCCCTGATTCTATTGTATTCTAAATGTGTTTTGGTAAGTGTTGAATTTATTTCTAAGTGTTGTTATTGTTGAATCAATTGTTTTCTATTGTTAAACCCTGATTGTAGCGGCATGTTCATTTTAGACCGTTAAAAGAGTACACCATGAAGTTTGTACCCATAAAGAAGTGTAATATCAAAACATGGTATATCATGTATATACCCTTTTACTTTTACGAACCTTAGCTCACTTTATGATTTTACCCTGTTTACAGTAGATATGCTCTGGAACTGGGCATTCACCTTCATTAATGTCCATAAGTATTTCCCAAATGCAGATTCCGAAAATAGTTTGGAGATAATAAAGCGAATACATACATCAAAGAAAATTGAAAGAAACGGAAATGAACAAAAACAAACAAACAAACAAGTATTTATTCATATACATCGTAAAACTTTAACTGGCCAGCTTAGATATCTTTTGTAAACACTTTTGTGTGCTGAGGCATAAGAGCAGGTGGAAATCATGTCTATATAAGACGAAGACAAGAGCAATAATAATTATGATATCATACTATTAGTTAGACCAAGAGTCGATAGTGCAGTATCCCACAATTCTTAGATCACCTACTTCAACGATCATTCTCAATAAACATATTCGAGAGAGATAAGTCTTTAACTCCTACTACTTATAGAAACCTCTGTACCACTCTTTGAAATACGTATGATTACACTCCAAGAATGCATAACACAGAAACCGGGCCAAGAAAGTATAAGTTATATAGAACAATTGTTGTGAAATGTAAACCTTGACTCTCTAAGATAAAAGATTAGTGGAAGCATTTGGTCTTCCCACATCCGACTTATAAGTACGTCGTACATACACGCTGAACACCTGCACGAAACTTTAGAAAATAAAATTAGCGAAATACATAGGATACATCTGAATAAAGATATTTTCTTTGCAAGTCATGGAAGGGTAAAATATGATTATATTTCCAATCATCACAGAATTATACTTTACTCAAGTAAGCTAATCTCATCGCTCAGTGTATGTTGTTTTCCAAATGATATACATTTCGTAAACTAGCTGACAAATATCTGTTATCAGTTTTAATTCCTAAGTTTCCTAAATATTGAAAGTTTATAATATCTTTTGTCTTCGTCTCGTTAAGATATTATGTCAACCATTACTTGTTGCACAATTTGGCAGAAGGAATGTACTGAGACAAATTAGATTATTACATACATTAAAGCAAACAAATTTTATTTAGAACTTAACGAGTTCACTATGATTCTTCGCTTTAGTTTATCTGTAAAGCACAAGTTTTATTACATTATAACAAATCAAAAATAGAAATTATGTAAAATTATATTAAATAAATGCAAATATTATGTGCTAGCCTTTGGGAATAACAGAAATGAAAGTAGCTTTTTTGATGAGACTTATTTTTGCAAATGCTAAAGTTAGTTTTAAATCATGTTGTTTAATCTGACAGAATTAACTTAAATCTGTTTAGAACTTAGGTGTGCATAATAAGTATAATGAACGTTGTTTACTTGTCATATATAGTTTGTATACTTAGGTGTTTATTCAAAAGGGCTGGCTTTGTACCATGATTGTATCGTTCAAAATAGGGTAAAAACAGCATTATAAATATTGAAAGATAGGAGAAAATTCGATAATGGATACCTAGCGTCCATATAAGAAGAACCTTAAATATATTTGAATTAATCTATATCATTTTGAAGAATCATCAGAACATAATATTGTGTTAGTATTAAGTCACTCAAGTTTTCCTGATGTACTTCTTTATATGATATATTTAAAATTCATAACTCATTTTAGGCCAATTTCATAAGAGATACTTCAGATATGACTGAAAAATAATTTACTAAGTTAGAGTCACAAACTTAGGCAAAATGTTTCATTAATAAAGATATAATTGAAAGAAATAAAGAATTCATGTAATCAAGGATCTAAATAAACGCTCGAAATAAACTAGGATGGTAATGTTGGTTCAACGTCTGTTAAGAAAATATACTCCAAAGATGTGCCATAACATGGCTGATATAAGGAAATAACATAACCTGATGTGGGATGGTCTTCTGTGGGCATTGATATTCGCAATAAATGTTGTGCATGTGGAGATGTTAGTTTGTGGCAGATTTCAACTGAAAACGATAGAAGATCCATAACATTTAGTGTAACCATACTGGGGTGTGAACTGAGGACTTGATTCAAAATGTCGTGTGAAAACGATAGAAGATCCATAACATTTAGTGTAACCATACTGGGGTGTGTGGGTAGCATTGTCTCAGACATAGAGGCTCAGTATTGTTAGTGTCCTGGATTAGTCTTATGTGGACTGCATTCGCGAATTGCTTTTGACATTTATTCGCTCAAATAGACGAAGTCGTGATCTCAAGAACACTTCTCAGTCACTGCATGGGAGCTGCGTTCTGTTTCGCTACAGACATGACAATAATCTGTGATGGCTTAAACTCCAATTATGACAGGTGGCATTAAAGATCTAATACTATATGGATCTCCAGTACATAAGTTCCTCACCCAACGTGTGCCAATACAGCTAAGAGACACCAGTGCTTTTGTGACATACCTAGGCTTCCACTGTCGTTAGGACACAACCTTTACCTCTTCCAACAATCCAAATACAGTTGTCACTTCATGCAGGAGTAAGATCATATTGATTAGAGTGATGCACATAACACACATAACTAAATTCCTTCGAGTGCTCAGCTGATTACATCAAGCTTAGGTTTGTTATAATGCACAAAGGAACACATATTTTGTTGTACGAGTTTCCATAACGAAATATGATATCGCACATTCTTCCATCTTTCATTATAAACTATTTCAGAATTAATATAGAATACATATTTTGATTAACATGTAGGTCCAATACATTAGATGCCCTCACTTTGGGATCTGCGAAGTTGTGTGAGTATAATTTATAACAAGCAGTATATTATAAATGTTGACTACGTTACAATAACTGCTATCGATTTACCGATACTAATTGAACTGAATTATATCGCTAAGCCTGATGATGACTTTTGCCATGAAGCAATAGCTCGTTACTTTGAAATGTTATAAACATAAAGAAAACCTGTATCAGTTCATCCAAGTTTCAAAGATTTATTAAAAACCAGTAATTGTAAAAGACATATTTGGGAAAATATTGCAAGTCTTGGAAAAATCTTAAATAGCTGGTGCAAATTAAAAAAAAAACAAAAACGAAAAGGTGTTAGCAATGTATTTTGTATCTACTTCAGTCACTGAACTTTGTATCAATAATGGTGCTTAATTTATATACCTACACAAAGGAAAGTCTGCACATAGTCGTCCCTAATTTTGAACTGTTAAACTAGAAGGAAGGCAGTTGTTAACAGCACCCTCTACCAATTCTGGGCTATACTTGACTGATCTTATAGTGGAATTTCACAGTCACTCTTATAACTTACCCACGGCTTTAGATGTAGAACGCGGCAACGAGACACAAACTAAGACTCCTCTAAACATTTATGAAAAGAGACATTTATTCATATTCTGTTTTAGTTGACATTACAGTAGAAAGTCTACGTTATTTTACTGAAATAAAATATAATTGGTCGGCAAAGGTCTTTTTTTTTCTTTAAATAAAAGTAGCCAAGGATATGTTTGTTTGTTTGTTTAAACGCAAAGCTACACCATGGGTTGTTTGAGCTGTGCCCATCGGCGGGTATCGAAACTTTTTTTAGTTTTACAAGTCCTTAAACTTACCGCTAAGCCACTGGGAGGCTCATAAGGTGTGAAGTGACGGCTGACGTTATCCTATCTTTAGATAATAAAACGACCCTCACGTTCTATTGTGGTGTAAACCATAATTAACAAAACAAAAAATATTTTAAAGTTGAATAATATTACATCTAGTTTAAGTTTATTAACATCTTTATTGCTAGTTAGTTAAGAACAACATAATTCACGATATATTTGAAGGATCAATTTTCACACCTTTGAAGGTATAAATAAAATAATGAAGGGAAAATACATCCTGATCTGATAACAAAAGATGTTTTCTATCAATAACCGAGTTGCTGCCTTAATGATTCCGAAACAACTTTGTACACTATTGTTGTTTATTTCCAAAAAGATTTCGTAACAAGCATCTAGTTCAGGAGAAGTCTAATCCAATAAGCTAATGGTCTCATGCGTTGTCTAGACAGAAATCGCTAAACCGTAAGAGAACTAAGTTCTACACACATTCTGTCGTTTTGTTTGTTTGTTTGTTTTGAATTTCGCGAAAAGCTACACAAGGGCTATCTGCTCTAACCGTCCCTAATTTAGCAGTGTAAGATTAGAGGGAAGGCAGCTAGTCATCACCACCCACCGCCAACTCTTGGGCTACTCTTTTAACAACGAATAGTGGATTGATCGTCACCAAGAGGCTTAAGTTCTTTTAATCTTTCTGTATATGTATACGGGTTTCCAGAAATTATGTTTTCGATTTAAAAACATCATAAACGTTTCTTAATTGTTACACATTTTTAACCTAAACGCGAGATTTCAATCATCGTGTTCCAAGGTTTAAATATTTTAGACTTCAATACTTTAACGTAGAACAATAAATTTATTACAGAAACTATGTACACGTATGTAGCTTCATTATGACAAAGAGTTCTGAAATTTTCTTTGTTGTTGCTGTTTCTATGACCGCAAACAAGTTAGTAGATAAATGTGGTTTGGTTTGAATATCGTGTAAAGCTACACGAGGGCTATCTGCGCTAACCGTCCCTAATTTAGCAGTGTAAGACTAGAGGGAAGACAGCTCATTCTGTCGTCAAGAAGAAAAGTTGTAACACCTCTTCTGGCGATCTGGGACGTTATTAAAAGTAATTTGAAAGCTCTACAACTCAGCATACAAAAACAAATTTTCGCTCTAATTTAATGAAAGAAAAAATTTTTTTGTGATTTTTAGAAACGTATTAATCAAGCGTATATTGATAAAGAAAATGTTGGTTTGATCTCTTTCTGATTTACGTATTACTTCCCTTATTGTGTACAATTTGAATACACTAAATGGTTGAAACGAAACTCTCTTCGGTAGTAGAAACTTGACTTTATTACACAGAAGTGGAATTAATCGTGCAATCAACCGCGCTTGCACGATTCGTATGACATTAGAACAGCTTGACGAATTGTGTTGAAATTTGAAGTTATAATTTAAAACGCCAGGGAATTTCCTATTACTTGTTTTAGGATAGATGATGCCACAATGGAAAAGTGCATAAATATGCATATCGTCAGGGTTTGCAGTTTGAAAGCAGAGTATAGAGCCGTAGAAGGTATTCAGAATGTCCACCAACTGTTTTTAAAAGTATAGGTGCCACGAAGTGATCAACAACTATTGAACATGACTGGTTACAACTCCGCACTCTTTATAGCCCGCCTATTTTCAAGTGATGCGTCAGCTAACCTGAGACACGTTTTAAGAAGTTTCATATTGTCTTGATTTATAGTCTCAAATTCCATGGACATTTATCATGATGTTCTGGAAATCTGTCATTTCAATTTTTATTGAGTTACTTACGATCTTCCTCTTTTCTAAAAGTCTCTAATAAATTTCTTGTTTGAAATATGACATTGCTCATTATGACATGTCATAATAATATTTCATGGAAAAATGTTTTTCTTTTATTCCTTAAAGACTATTTTGGTGTTGCTGGATTTGTAAAAAGCAAAAACAATCCAATTCATACTTCATATATGTTTTAGTTTGATGCAAGGGTTTTCGGACTTTATTTGAACTATTTCAAGCTGACGTCTTGAACACTACATGTTGTTTGTCTCGCAGTCCCGAACTTAGAGGACTACCTGACGACTTCATTTGTTAGTAATTGTAAATGGAGTCGTAGGTGCAAACTCAATTTAGGAGTTTTGTTCTTCCATGGTGCTTTTATTTCACCCACAAGCTTTAGATTATTCAGTCTATCGAACTAATTTTGTTTGCTCGTTTGTTTTCTTTAGTTGAATTTCGCGCAAAGCTACTCGAAGGCTATCTGCAATACTCATTTCTTGGGCCATTGTAATCGAATAGTGAGATTTGACTGCCACTCTTATAACGCACCAACGGCCCCAAAACACGGAGCGCGATTTTTTTTTCTTTTAGCGATAACGGAGCACGAACTGACAGTAGAAACAACATCGTCGGTCTAATATATATACAAATATACGTACATATATATATCGCTTACGTTACGAGCCTACATTAATATCTAAACTGTGCCGGAGTTAATTCTATCCCACACTTTTCAGCAAGATTTTCAGAGCCCATCATCAGTTCGGATGTTTGCCTAAGATATTTTCAATAACCCTAAAGCACAGTCGTCGATCGAATATGTATTAAATTATTTAACCACTAAGCCTACAAATAGTATTGTTTTTATCATAATTAGTCTTCTGTTCCATACAAAAACATATGGATAGATTCTGACGCAAGAAAACAGATGCTTTTAACACAGTTTTATCTACTGGAGATAATTTCTATATCATAAAGCTTTTTCAGGAAAATTGGCTTCATTATATTCTCTTCTTAGTATTGGGAATGATACGGCATTTGAAACCACCCTTCTTATTTGCTGTTTCTTATTACATTATTATAACTCTCAGATAGCCTCTTGATAAACTGTCTTCGCATTTTGAGGACTCCTTTGTTAAATAAATTTTCATCGCAAGAACAATAAAACGGTGCTCGAATTTTATGAAAGAAGATGGACAAGTCTATGTATGCTTCCTTTGAATAACAAAATAGTTTTAGTTATACCAGTAATATAACTTAGAAATACCTGACTTTGGTCTAATTTGCTTTAAATCTTAGATGAAAAAGATGTCTGTACACACTATTTCTATCATTTTATATTTGTACACCTTTGTTGATGGGTATAGCTTAGGTTTTAACTTCACAGATCATTTTTCTGTAACGTTATCTGTTTCATATATGGAAAGACTTGGTCTTTCCACGGATTATTTTGAAAATTCTATAGAGTCTATTTTAGATAGGTGCATTATAACCTTCTAAGCTTTTTATCGTAGAGGATTAATAACTGTTTTTAAAAAAGCCAATAAATGCTGTCTACAGAACGAATTTTTTGCTCCGGATCAGCATGTGGTCTTGATCTAAATATAACGTACCAAATGTGATTTTTTCTGTCCTCTAAGCAATGAAATGTAATTAGAGTTTACCAATTGCTACCCTCCTTACAAGTCAGCTGACAAAGATTAATTGTGATATAGTTATTACTGCCTACCTTTTTTTGACCGACTAGTAAATATGTGATATATCATTTCTTACCTATTTGCCTGATCAACTGAGGAATAGTAGTACTTTTCTAATGGCTACATACACAGTCTTGGCCAAAATGTTTGCATACTGATCTATGTTGATGTTATTATCTACATGCATGGAGTAGTTATTGAATAAATGCTCGATAGTAACAGAGAAGATAGCGTATGATCAGACAGACATGTACGAGTTATTTTGTTTGGTCAGTATAAGTTGTTTAGAGCATTTTTTCGTCATTACACACATAGACACCCGTTTTGTATAAAAGGGAGTGTTTTTGGAATAATCGTTTTCGAAGCAGACCAACGCTTTATTCAGACAATTTTTCTGTACTTAGTGTAGAGTCATGCCTCGTCATGTGCCAAAGTTATATGGCGTCAAATTGTTAAACTGTCCAGAAATGGTATGAAGCAAACGGACATTTCCAGAAAAGTAGAGTACCCCCAGTTTACTGTATTCAGAATCCTGAAATGTCATTGGACTACAGGAAATGTTCCAGGAAAGTTTACTGCTAGACACCAAAACATTACTGTTCGAGATGGACGTGTTTTGATCAGGTTAACAAATCATGGTCGACAGAAATGTCATGAACATATTCATTCCAGGGTATCCAGAAGAACAGTGAATACAAGACTGACCAAAGAAAGTTATTTTGCAATAAGGGCTATTCGATATCAACCAGAATTCACCGTCGTCACCGTGTTACTTGGGCAAGATAGCATGCCAACTTACAGTTAGGACACTGACGACATATCATATTTTCAGTTGAGTCTTGTTCCCGGCTTGTTAAAGCTGATGATATGATTCAAGTTCGTTTTTTGCCTGTAGAACAGATGAGGGAAGACTGTCTTTCTCACAGGAAACACACAGGAGGTGGTGGAGTACATTTTTTGGCAGCTATTCATCATGGTAGAAAAAAATGCACTTCATATCCTCAATGAAAACGTCAATGGCGCCTCCTACAGGCATCACATGAAGATAATATTTTTGCCATATCCTAAGGCAAGGTTTAGCAATAACTTTGTGTACCAGGATGACAATGCCACTGCCCACAGTGCACATATTGTACATGATTATCTAAGCCAGGAGGACGTTACAAGATTGCCATGGGCAGCAAAGTTTTCAGATTGTAATCCCATTGAGAACTGTTGGGCAGAATTGAGCTGGAAAATTGCTAACAGCAACCCTAAACTAGCTACTATAGCTAAGTTGCAGCCAGCGCCTTCTAGTGGCAAGTTGGGATGAAATCACGGTGGATTACATCAATAACCTCATCTACAGCATGCCATGTTGCTTGCGGAGGTTAGTAGAGTAGGAGGAGGACCAACCAAGTACTGAATGTTTAATATGAACTGATATAAGGTTACAGATGCTATTTGTAATAATTTGATGTTATATTTTGTCATTATATATGTTTTGGTACAATTTTGGTGTGATAGGTGAAATACTGAATAACATATCTTTCGACAGATGTTTGATAAAATTGTTTGCTGTTCTAATAAATCGTTCATGTTGTCTGTAGAACCTGCCTCATTATACAAATTACATACATAGATGTTTAATATAAAATTCATTTCTCAGTTTGATAGCGTTAAGTGTATTTGTATTCAATCTTAATAATAATGATTCTATTTATTACAAAATACGTAAACATTTTGGCCAAGACTGTATGTCTGTTCAGCTGCTGAAGTTTAATTTATTCTGGTATGTCAATTATTATCTTCCTGTTTGGTCATTCTTACAAATATCAGTAGATACCTTTATCTTAGGTCATCTGGTATGGTAAAGTTCCAAAATAGTTTAACAATTAGACCAACATGCATTCGGTTATATCACAATCTTTCAGAAAAAATATTAAAACGACCTTCCAAAATGTCTTAGTTTTATGAATTGAAATTCAGACTTTATAAATGCTTACAAATCTGGTACATGTGAAACGAAAAAGATTACAATTCAATTACTGAAAAACCCATTCATGAAGTTATGTTTTTGTAATAGATATCTGAATATTGGATATTTCGGTCCTTACACCTCGGATTAAAATTGGAAATCAATGTATGAAAATTACGGCCCCATTTCAGATAAAGTAACTCTGATCTTATTCGTTCACGAGAACTCGCATTACAAAAGCTGGAGCTCGTGAAAATTACCTACAATAGAAACACTTCCTGCTAATACCAAGAAAACGTTTATTTTGTATTTTCTTATGCGTTTCTCGTTATCAATTATCGCAGTTTAAGTAACTATTTCGTCATTTTTATATTTTAATTTTCAAATATAGTGTTATGAATAATTAATTTATTCATGTTAGAAACTTTTCTACGCATATATATATGCTAGTGTGTGTGTGTTACTTTAATATAAAGTTTACCCTTTGATCATTATTGTGCACTACGGTTTGAGAAAATACATAGAGGATTCAAATATTCTTTTTTTTTGCTAGCTTCGAAAAGTGAGTGCATACAGTTAATTTGTTTTAGTAGTGTGCGTGAATCAAATCTCAAGAAACTTTGACTAACAGTGTGGAAATGAAAGCTTGAATCAGTACAAATAAGCTCAGAATGTTGTTGGTAATAAGTAGACATTTTTGCACCAGAACATTTGTTTCATTAAAATATATTGATTTTGTTAGCTCCGTCATTGGCTGCCTCATATTTTTCGAGTCATATTAAAAAGGAATTATAAATGACTGAAAAATGGAGTTTTTTTAAAAGAAATATTGCAGAAAAGCGCGATACCGACATGTTATCAAATTGCACTACTTCTAAAAAAAAACAGTTAATAAAGTTATTCATATTCTTTAATGGGTTAATCTTATATAGATCATAACCCTAAAACTTATGACTATCAGAAATTTTTGTTCTTGTTTTTCGAAACTATTATTAAAGAACGGCCCTTAATTACCGACTTTAGATCCAAGTTTTTTCATGACATGAGCTACTCGCACGCTATTATTCTTCTCACACATGTTGACTTGTAAACGAACATACTCTGTGTTTCAGAAAACCGAAAATTATTTCATTTTTATATTTTATTCGATAACAAAGCACTTATTTTACTTGAAACTTGCGTAGGCATACATCGATAATCTATATTCACTCGTATAACTATAATTACTTCTTTATTGTTGCTCGGTTCTTTGTTCTTTATTTTTGACTATACATTACTGAATTATCATTCATAGAAATAACAAAACCTGTATTATTGTCAGTGCGTCGAGTTTAAGGTCTGCCCGTTTCCTGCAAAATATTTTGCTTTTTTACTTTTATCGATATCGGCAATCACATTTCCCCGAAAAAAAGTTCATTTATCTAAAAAACAGAATTGGTGAAAAACAAATAAATAAACGAACACTTGAATTGGGAAGAGTAACGGAGAAAATGTACTTACCAAATTTAATGCGATCTACATATTAAAAAATACATTTGTTGAATGATGATTGAATCATATACGTTGTTTAGTGTAAAATAAAATAAAAATCCTGAAACTAATGATACATATACTTAGTTGTATTAAAAACAACAACAACAAAACACTCGTACTGGGCATGCGCAATAATTTTTCATGTTTTAGTGTACTTTTTGGATAAATTGTTGAAATGTTTTTCTTTCTCACCCAATATTATTGCTGTAAAAATTATTCATGTATTGTTCAAATACTTTTTAGTAGTTCTAATCATTTGTAATATTGTCCTTGATTTGATTTTGAACTTGGATGAAGGTTTTTCTTTTTAATTTCCAAACAGATTTTTACGAGGAGGTTAGAAAAGAGAAACCGAAATCCAGGTTTGGGTTTAAACATAACTGGAAGTGTTTTGTTGTTCTCTCAGGACGTGTTTTCTCTTTTCTTTAATTATAAAGCTATTTGCGCTAAAAGAGAAAGTATCACAGCTAAAGAATATCTACAAAAAAAACAAAAAAACGTATCAGCAAGGAAATTTTATATTAGTCCTAAACTTCACAGTTTTATTAAGACAAGAGAGATGATGAAATATGTAAAATCTTCCTGCAGTTTAGCGATGAACAATTTTTGACATTTACTACATAATACAAAAAAGATACCAATAACAGTACCATTGTTGCTGGAAAATCGAAAACAACATACTGTGTGTGTTAATATTATTTCTTTAAAACATAAAGAGTTAAAGTTTATGTTTTAAAATAAAAACACTTAAATCAAGTTACTAAAAACATTCTATTATATGCATCTGTATTATATAACTAATATTCATATGGAATAATTCTTATGAACAGCAGATAATAAACCATTATATCTATTCAAATTTTGGAATGAACACGACAATACAGTAGAAAATAAATAATAAGTAACCAGGTTTTTATTTCTTGTCATTTTGATGATTCGATATAAGTAGATATAGCAAGAAAAGCAACGATATTTAAACCTATCTGTTACCAAGATCTTTATCTGTGGCAACTTTGGTGTTACAATAATTACTTTTTAGTATATTTCCTTCTCATTCCTTATAAAACCGGTGCCTCGCAGTTATTCACTAAAAGTGGAAATGACATCCTTGTAAAGCTTTGAACGTTTCCGAGTCGGATAAATTTCTTCATTTTTACGGTCGATGAGAGATTTAGCCATCAGTTACCCGCCAAGATGGCGCTGCTCATTTGAACGTCAAATGGCTGACACTTTTACTAACCGGAACTGGGGTTAGTATAATCAGGATGATTGTAAACCGTGAGCCTGACAGTGAGTGAGATTGATTGGTCTGATTTAAATTGTGCTAGCCAACGCTGAATATGGAATGTATTTAAAATTGCTAAGAAAAGCAACACTTCAGGAGTGTAGGTGTCTGTAATATAAAAGTTCTTATTTGTATATGAGTCAAACCAATATGTAATAGATGATGACTGACCCCCCTTATACTACATTTACTGAAAGCATACTTAGGAAACGGTGTTTCTAATATTATTTGCATATTTGTAACGCTTTATTATAAATCATTTGGCTGACCACGTCTGATGAATTGCAACTGAAGGCGTCTTATAAATCACACTCTAGTTGTTTTTAATTGTTTAATAAAATACTAGTAATGTTTTAGCCACATAAAAAAAAGAAATATGCATTTAAATCGTCTTCGGTATTTCTCGCTCAGATTATTAAAGAACGACCGAAGTGAAATCTAATTTTTTACAATTAATAAGTTTTGCTTCTTGTTTTGTAAAAATAACAAACGCAACAAGCGTTATCTCTCAACCAAGTAATTTCTGGTTAGCGGAAGATGAAATATCTAATCTATGTGTCTGTCATGGTGAGAAGAGTCGCAGTCAGTATATTTATCTTAAACGTATTCTTTGTTGGGTAGAATATATCACTGTTGTTTTAAAAGAAAGCTTGTTTGATATTTTTAACGCAAAGCTACACAGTGGGCTATCTGCGCTTTATCCATCGTGTGAAATCGAACTCTGGATCTTAGCGTTGTAACGATATTCATATTCAGCAATTACGTTATATTGCAAGTAAATGGTTTGTATTACTTGAGAGCACTAACCATGCCGTTTCGAAATCGACGTAAAGCTCAACAGAAAGGTAAATAAAAATAACTAAAACTTATCAAGTAGCGAAGAAAACCAATGAAGCCATCTGCGAACATTTCATCCTCTTGATAGCTACCACATAATACCATGTGCTCGAAGAGTGTCATAACCTTATAATAGAAAAATAACTTACGATATCTACCAGAGTGAATGAATGATAAATGGTTTTTGAAATGATAGAAATATTTCTTAATAAGCTGAAGAATCCAAAACTGAATTAAAAAATCAGTAAAATTTATATTAGTTAAGCTGTAAAGGAAAGTTAAAATATTAAAAGCATTGTTGTTAACATATTCATGCTCCATTATCAATATAATATTTCAGTATTTCTCACGATAGTCTAAAGCACACAAGATCAGCAGAAAAAAGTTACCATCACAAAAAACAACAAAAACATACCCTTGGTGGGCACAACACAGATAGCCCATTGTGTAGCTTTGTGCTTAACTATAAACAAACAAAAGAAACCCCACTCTTTCCTTCATCATTTACCGAGTTATTCAGTTTCTATTCTGGTGCACATTTCAGTATTTGTTGTTGTTGTTTTTTTCAAATGCTGTAGAAAGTTATAAAGTTGACCTTGTAACATGTATTTTGAATTCAAGTTAAGAAAATTTGTTTAAAAATTTTAAATATATTTCACAATACAACCAAGAAGCTGTGGGGCCTATGCCTATAGAAGAAATGTATAATCTATTGCCAGGACATAAGTGTGTAACAGAGTTAATCATTGAACTGTAACCTCAGATACAAATAATATTAAATAATGGAATATATATATTTTATTGAACAAACTTTGTTATAGATCCTTAAAGAGAGAGAAGACTCGTTGAATCATATTTTACGATTTCATTCGGGATTACTTAAGGCTAGAATAACAATAAAATTTGTGGTATTTAAAGCACCACTTGGACCAATTTCCTATGCCTTGTATTTTCTGAATATCAGCAATATAAATTGTTTGGTAATATATATGGCAAATATATAATTCGTAATATTTACTTGATCACTACATTTAATTATAATTGAACACGAGGAGCATCCATTCGTCACAAAATCGTGTTCCACACTTTAGAGTCATGGGAGCATTAAATACATTTGTTTATTGTTAAGAACAAAGCTACACAATGGCAGACATGAGGTATTCGAATACAGGTTTGGGAGTATTTATACTTGTATTCAAATACTTTGGTAGGGAAAATTAAAGTATTCGTATTCGAATACAATGGCATTATATTCGTATTCGCTGAATGATTTAGTGACTACTTAATATTTTAAAAGTAAATGTCAACTTTTGTACTCATCCAATTTATAGAGTGTCATTATTACATCCGAAACACGTTAAATCAGGTCAGTGCTCTCCCACCATCTTAAAGTTCTTGTATTACATGATTATCAATCTAATCAAGCTACTGGAGAGAATTTGAGATGGCTACTAAACTGCCTTCGGTGGCACATGAACACTTCATACTTCCTACTGATAGATCTGGTCACATCAAGGCAAAGTGTCAATATTGTGAACAGACTATTTCTACTTCAGGAAAAACCACTTCTAGCCTGCTGACATACCTGAAGGTAAGCTTTTTTATTATTTTTGTTAATATGAACTATATGCTCTGTAAATTATACGATATAATATAGGTAAACTAAGTTTCTCATGCCTTTCTATATTTTTTATTATTTTCATTTATTTAGTATTTTATATTTATATTTTATTTTTATTATAATCTATATTTTATAGTTTATAACTTAGATATGTATTTATTATGATATATTTATTGTTATTTTATTGTTGTAAACTATATTCTGTAGTTAAACTAAAGTTCTCATGTTTTGGACTATATTTATCATTTTTATTTATTATTATATGTTTTTCTATTATTTTTATTATAAACTATATTCTATATTATAAAAACTGAGATACGCTTTTGTATTTCTAGTGCAATCACGAGGCAGAGCTACAGAAGTCTATACCTGGCTCTGGTACTTCCGCCCAGGTGCACCAGCCTACAATAGTAGCGTACTGTATAGAATCAACTAAATATAAGTCTACACACCCTAGTCAGAAGCACACAATTAACAAACACGTCAATTTCATTGCCGGTACACTGCAACCGTACTCAGTGACGGAATCAAAAGATTTTCAAGATCTAATGACAACTATGAATTCTCGGTATATTCTTCCCAGTCGCAAGCATCTGTCCACAATGTTGATCGAGATCAGGTTTGATGAAGTCCAACAAAAAGTCATCTTTCTCTACTGCAACTTGTACCCAACATCAATGTCACTGTGAATATCTGGAGTAACAGAGAAATGCGCAGCTTTCTAGGAGTCACTGAAGTTTTATACTTGACTGTAAAATGCAAACAGTCATACTGGCATGTCGGCGTTTCAAGAGGCGTCACACATCTGATAACATTGCAGCTCAATATGATGAAATAATAAATCTCTTTGACATCAATAACAAGGTGTCATATGTGACATCTGAC
>NW_013665735.1:805273-808742 GCF_000517525.1 Limulus polyphemus | reverse complement strand
GGCTGTGGCATTGGATCCCATAATTAAATTGGTCTAGTGTTTCACTAGACCTATGGTCTATAAATCCAGTCGAATTCTCCTGTAGCAAGAAATCAATACATTTCCTCAAAAAATAATTTTTCAACTATGGAATCAAAAGAGGACTGTAAATCACTCCATCTCGCAAAAGAGTAAGCTCTTTTGTTTGTTTGCTGCCTCCAAGAAACCAGCTACCCCATCTTCGGAGCATACAGAGGTCAACGCCTATCTCTACGGTTGGCCCGGCATGGCCAGGTGGTTAGGGCGCTCGACTCGCAGTCTGCGGGTCGCGGGTTCGAATCCCCGTCACACCAAACATGCTCGTCCTTTCAGCCGTGGGGGCGTTATAATGTGACGGTCAATCCCACTATTCGTTGGTAAAAGAGTAGCCCAAGAGTTGGTGGTGGGTGGTGATGACTAGCTGCCTTCCCTCTAGTCTTACACTGCTAAATTAGGGACGGCTAGCGCAGATAGCCCTCGTGTAGCTTTGCGCGAAATTCCAAAACAAACAAACAAACAAACATCTCTACGGTCCTTGCATTCTTCAAGAAAACAACTCTATAGATTAGTGGAAGATTCACGAAATAAATCTTTCCTACCTTCTCTTTATTAGCCAAATGCTACCTGAGTGTTCCAGCATCCTCTGCATCAACTGAGTGTTTGTTTAGCATCAAAAGCAAAACCCACATAGCTGATCGCTGCCGCCTCACTGACAAGACACTTGAGAGACTGATGCTCATAAAGAACAATGGATAGTTATAATATCTATAAGCGTCCTTTAAAAATATAGTTTTTGTTCTGAAACATTGTTATTGCATTTTGAGAAATAAAAGTATTGAAATGTTATTTGTTGAACTTTTGTTTGTTTCACAAAATAAAAGTATTGAAATCTTATCATTGCCCCCAATGGCACAGCGGAATGTCTGCGGACTTACAACGCTAGAATACGGGTTTCGATACCCATGGTGGGCAGATCACAGATAGCCCATTGTGTAGCTTTGTGCTTAATTACAAACAAACAAACAATCTTATCGTTTGCTGTTTTATCATTATTGCATATTACCTGACAAAGTATTTATGAATACATTCATAGATATTCGTATTCGCATTCGAATACTTAGCATTTTTCCTATATATTTGTTTTGGTATTCGTATTCATAAAAATATGAAGTATTATCCAGTATTCGCCCCATCCCTGCACAATGGGCTATCTGTGCTGTTTCCACCACGTGTATCGCAACCCGGTTATAAGAGTGACGCTTGTTTGTTTGTAATTAAGCACAAAGCTACACAATGCTCTGCCCACCACGGGTATCGAAACTCGTATTCTAGCGTTGTAAGTCCGCAGACATACCGCTGTGCCACTGGGGGCAAGAGTGACGCTCAAAATCGACTATTTGATTAGAATAGCACAAGTGTTGGTGGTTGGTGCTCTTGATTAGTTGCCTTCCCCGTATCTTTTAAAGATTAGGAATGACTAGATCAGATAGTCCATATGTAGCTTTGCAATAATGTGCGAAACAAAAAAAACATCCGAATACGTTTTTAACCTTTAATTATATTATGCTAATTCTGATTGAATATGAACATTTCTCTACTCCTGACATATGTTCATAACTGAATTATGGACTTTGATTTTAGCCCGAATGTGTTTTGAAACATTATAAACAAAACTCCTACTAACGGGAAAGTTATTATATTATATATACTTAACTCCAATTATAGTTAGTCCGTAGCTTGATAAAATTAAAATATTAATGACTAGATTGGATTAATACATGTTGGAATGCAATTCTACATTTTTGCCAAAGGGCAAGACTTATTATAGTACAGTTAGAGCTGAAAATCATCATTAATTAGAAAGGATGACGAAAAATTGTTTCATTTTCTACAATCATCTATGTTCTAATAATTTCGAAATATTGCTTTTGGAATCCAGTTTAATTGCACAAGGTAAACATAATTGCTATTCTGCTCTGAAAAGTTCTAAATATAGACAATATTTGTGAAAAAAATAAATTAGTCTATTAACAACGTATGTTGAAGAAAGGAAAACCATGAGCATTTTTTTCTACCAAAAAATCATAATAAATAACAGTTACTGACCGAAACTAATACTTTTCTTTTCTATCGCACGTCTTAGCTTTCGGGTTATTATACTACTGTATTATTAACGTACAGTACATTATATTTCAAAATCCTACCTTTTGGGCCTCCGTTATGTCATATTAATCAAACCCTTTGTCGGAAAAATAATTATTATAATGTGATCACCATTAAATTCGTTTTTAGCAGTTTTTCAGGTATCAACTGGTAGAAAAAGGTTCGAAACGGGCAAAAAGAGAATTGTCAAAAATACCCATAAATTCATATTTTATGTTTTCATTCGGGCTACAATAAATAAAGATTTTGTTATATTTAAATCATCACTTGAACCAATTTTTATATCTTCTTTTCTCTGAATATTAGCATCATTGTTTGGTAATGTATGATATATATATATATATATATATACATACACACACACACATGTATATATATATACCATATATCCATAATATTTAGTTAGTCACTGCCTTTAATTATAATTTAAGCAAATGTCTGATAATGATAAATTGGTTTTTCTGAAGTGTTCCGAGTGAACAGAGCGGGGAGTAGCCTAGTGGTTAAGGCTGCTAATCGAAAAGTCAAAGGTTCAAGCCCACGATGTACCGCAGAACACGCTCTTCAATTTCAGCTGACGGTCAATCCTCTCTCTATTCAGTTAAGAGTAGTCGTGTAGGCGGCGAGTACTTCTGACTGGTTACACACCCTCTGGTTAATAATTCCAAGTTACCGATCTCTGGCCAGACCTTTTTTAATCGTTCAGGTTGAAAATGCTATATACCGAATGAACTGGATCATGGCATTTATCAAAAGAGTATTGTTAAACAACAGGAAAACTTCAAAGTACGTTTTTTATGATTATTTGTATTCATGTTGACCAGATATTTTTCCTGTGATTATTGGCCGAAGATAAAACTCACACGATAAAGATTAACACTAATCAACAGTGTACTAAAGGATTTTCATTGTTCGAATAAAAAATGCTCATTAAGTGTAGTCACGTCACTAATACTAATGATTTAAAAACCAATTGTTTTTTAATGTTAAGTTAAAGGTTGAACCACTTGTACATTTGAAATATTTATTGGGAAAATACTATTACTAAATTTTCTGGGAAATTTAACTAAATAAAAAAGTAATAAAATTGTGGGAAAAAAAGCGACATTTTACAAAAACTAATTATGCGATAAAAGTTTTAAAGAAGAGTACTATAAAATTACAAAAAATTCTGTAGATAAGTAAAGATTACATATCACAACAATTAATATTGGTAATCAAAATTAAGAATAAATTAATTTTTAAGAATAATCTTGTTTGTTTTTGGAATTTCGCGCAAAGCTACACG
>NW_013665735.1:802285-804811 GCF_000517525.1 Limulus polyphemus | reverse complement strand
CAACAGGTGCAACACAGAATCAAGCATTCTAAAATATAAGGTCGTATTTTTAATCAAATGAAATATTAGTGGGCAGCCATACTCTAGTGGTCTGCGTGGCGGATTGTGAATCTGAAGATGCGCGGTTTGGGTCCCGTTACCGTAAAATTGCATTCCACATTTTGGCACTATGGGTACGTTATAAAAACGACGGTCAAAACACATTACTCAATTAGAATAGCCGAAGAGTTAGCGGCTGGTGCTGTTGACTAACTGCCTTCTCTATAGTCTATCAGTTCAAAAAAGTAAATACAGGGATTTGTATTTAATTTTCACAGAATTAAAAGTTAGAGATCGTATTTGTAAATGAGCTGAAAAATAAATATTATATCTGACCATATTGGCAACCAAGTGAAATTACTAAAAATTCGAATTAATTAGGATATTTTGAAAGCTATACTGAATAAATTTATTAATGATGAATACGATGGATTAGTGAAAGTGTGTTTATGATCTATCTGTTGTCTTAAGTTATCTTCAAATATGCAGTGATAGACTAGGAGAAAAGAAGCTAGTCAACTCAACCCACCATCAACTCTTGGGCTACTCTTTCACCAACGAATAATGGATTGATCGTACATTATGACACCCTTACAGCTGAAGGGGCAAACATGATCGGTGAAGGGTATTCCAACCTGCGACATTCAAATTGTTAGTCAAACGTCTTAACTACCAGGCTATACATATAGTGCTGATTATTTGTTGTTGTTTTTTGTTTAAAGGGGCCACAGGGTTAGGGTATTTAGAAATGTGCTTATTATTTCTTTTATCCCTCTCACCCTTTAGTTCAGCAGTGAGCTTGATAGTTGAATATGCATTTAAGTTGTCTAGACTTGTTTAATAGTTTTCGAAACAGGGGTGATCGTTTTTCAGTTTCTCCTAATTCAAAATGAAACGTATTTGAAAGATGTACACTAATTATAATATTTAAGCAAGAGTATAGTTTAATAGTTAGTTTTTAATAATATTCATATCGGAATTTATGGTCTGTTAAAGGAAGTTTTAAAATAAAGGAAGTAAAATATAGAACAATTTTTAATGTACAATATTTGCCGTTACAACAAAGTTTATACTGAATAATTTAAAGTTGTTCCTTTTTGTACTATTGCATTTTGGTAGAATGTCGGTATCGTGGTTCCAAATACGTAATTTAGCGAATGCAAATTTATAGCCACACCTATAAAATAAGCACCAAAAAGTGAGTTTTCTCTTGATATGTTGGACGTATTTATTAAAGTCATTGAAAGTCCTTTGATCTCAGCTGTAGAAAGCATAACACCTGCTCATTTTTGTCCATAATTAGTAAAAAAAAATCTTGATAGCAATGTGTAAGTTGAAGAAACTACCGCCTTTGCAAAGGTTTATAATATTACCAGTGTAATTTTGTAGAATATTTCATTTGGTGTAACTGTGCTGACATTTTCTTGGAAAAGAGTTTCAAAATTCCCTGAATACAAAAAAAGTATAACACACATGAATAAAAGGAAGGGGTTCACAAGCAGACTAACTTTTCACTTAATATTGCACGAAAACTTTATGTGCAAGGAATGCTTCTTGTAATTTTGACGACATAATTGAAAACCAGGATGCGTGTGAATGCAAAATAAAGATTAGTGAAAATTTTATTTCCTAAAACGAGATTGATAATATTTTAATGTTGATTTAGAATGGGATGTTTGTTTTGTAATTAAGCACAAAGCTACACAATGGGCTATCTGTGCTCTGCCCACCACGGGTATCGAAACACAGATTCTAGCGTTGCAAATCCGTAGACATACCGCTGTGCCACTGGGGGGCTTAGAATGGAATAAATGGAATAAATAAATGTTTGAAATTAGCTTGGAATTTTAATATTCCGCTTTTGAATAGAAGTGGTAAAAATTTGCTATTTAATTAACATTGTTTAGTTAACAAGAAAGTTTGAAGACAATAACGTTTCCTGGTTTGAAGCTGGAATATGCAATTTCAAGAACAAAGTTTACAAAAATCTAAATCTAAAGACTAGTGAACCACCCATTAGGAAAAAAGTGTGGAATTACTCCAAATATATAGATTGGTAATCACTACAGTATTAAATCAGTAGAAATATACTTTATTGAACATGAAGAAAATATAGCTAATCACATTATTTGACGCTCACAACGAGAGTAGAAGTCATTAATAGAAATTAAACAGATAAACTTTTTTATTTAATTTGCCTTGGAAGCTTTCAGCTACTATGCTATTGCCATTGTCAGGTTAAGCTGAGATAACCTCTTTTCAGTTTCTTCTGATTCGAAATTAAATACATTTGAAAGTTATATATTTGTTTAATGATTTGAGTAAGGTAAATTTCAATGGAAGCTTACAAAAACTAAATTAAATCAAAACTGGAATTTATCCGTTTATTAGTGTAACGAATTTGTTATTATATATTTATTTTGATATCATTGTTTGTTTAGATTAAATTTATATCTAGAAACATACATAGATTATACTGTTAAATAT
>NW_013665735.1:792695-801285 GCF_000517525.1 Limulus polyphemus | reverse complement strand
TTCATTGTCCTTTCTATGTGAACTACTTTTATAGATTAGTTCTCTAAGAAAAAAAGAAAAAGAACACAGCTTCAGTCTCAGAGCCCCCAGTGGCACAGCGATATGTCTGCGGACTTACAACGCTAGAAACCGGGTTTCGACACCCGCGGTGGGCAGAGGACAGATAGCCCTTTGTGTAGTTTCGTGTTTAACTTCAAACAAACAGTCTCAGTACCCAAGTGCTTGTACATACATGTGAACAGATCTGACAGTGTTTATAAAACTTTAAACTTACAAAGATAAGTTTTGAGGAGAAATAAGAAGCATTTTCAAGCCTATTTTTTATTTGTGAAAACAAGTGATTATTTTGACACAAATCAATCATTCGAATATAAAATATTAATTAAGACAACTTTCTGCATCAATAACAAAAGAGACAAATTAATTTATTCATTACTGTCCTGTGAAAGGTAATAGGCGAAAGAAAAACAAAGTTTTAATTTTAAACATGTTTAACATTTACTGATTAACATAAAAAGTACATTTAAGTACAGAAGAGAAGAAAGAAAGAGGTCCTAGAATCCCAATTTAATTTTCACTTACCATTTTAGGTACCTTAGTGTTCTATTATAGATGGTTTAGACAAACAAGGGCGAAGTGGACAACAATTGTCTGGTGGAGAACATACATAACACTATTTAATAAATGATGTCAGAAATTTCTAATATTTTTCTAGACGATGAATTCAAAGAAAAACTGCTCTCAGTTTTTCATCAGAAAATCCAGATGTTTGTTTTCACTTTCAAACATATTATAAACAGCAGACAGAGAATAGTGCTCACAAATAAAAAGAAACAAAAAACGCGCTTTTATCACTTATAAAACGGAAGCAGCAAGAACACTAGTTTAAACATCATATAGTAACAATACTTATGTTAAACATAATGCTTATAAAATTTGTTTTTAGTATTTCGTAGTAAATTACTATAGATTTGGAAGGCCTACTAATGTCATACCTTATTTTTATGTCCACCCTTTTTACTCTTTTTCACCAGAAAAGTTGTTTAAAATTGCCTATCTTTTTCACAAATTTTATCACTCATGTTTTCTGTTTTAGCTATAAATTAATCTCACATAAGTTAACCAAACAATTCAATGATCACCTGAATTTTGCACTTTCGCACTATTCCAGTTTTACTGTATCGTTTTGTTACTTAATGTCTTATATGCTTTATTTTCAATCAATAAAACCGAAATGTTAAGAAACATAAGAACTGGAACTAACGAAACGAAAAGTAAAAATTGGTATGTATCAAAATTCCACTAATAACACCTAACTTAATAAATGTAAGATATTCATTCAAATAAGTTCGGTTTTATTAAATATATGTTCATTTCAGTAAATCTTATGATTTGAATGTGAAAATATATTAATAACTTTGTTTAATTATTTAATGATAATTCAATCATACAGCAACTATATACAGATATGGTTAAATTAAACACATTTGTGTTTGATTTTATTGCTTAGTAAAGGATGAACATGACCTCTTGGTTGTCTTGTTGAATTGAGAATCAGATGCCCTAAGTTTTGAGCCATAATGCCACCGAACTAGCTTCTTACTTTCAATAGTGGAAGAGTTACAAGAATGACAGTCAATCCCCTTATTCAGTTTAAATCCGGATAAAGCCAGTTTGGCAGCGGGTGTTTTTAATTGACTAATTGCTTTATCTTCGGTCAATATTTAAAAATTAGGAACGGCTAGACCTGAACCTCATGGATTTCTGACCTGGCCGTTTAACCCATGCGCACATAAGGTGCAGTTAAGTTTAAAAATACCACTATAAAAAAGTCAGTATAAGAGGCTACCTCATATGAGATTAAAATTCAGTAATATCTAAAAGTTACAAAAAATTAACTAGATACATGTAAAGGATACGTGGACCTTACTTTGACAGAGAAAACAATACCCGTGTGTTATAGTAAAAATTTTAATTATTTAACTTCTAGACGAAATATACGTGTTTGTTACATCTAAATATTCTGAAAAGAATTTCAGCAAAATCTTAATCTGTACGACCAAAATTCAGAATTGCATGTGTCACATTTGCTAAAAACAATTGTTCACAATACCATAAGCTGGCCAATGATATTTTTATGTTTGTTCAGTGACAATATACACGTATTCACGTTATTTTTATAACGTATATCGGAAGTTATTGGTAACAATAGTACTGAACCAGAAATTCCAAATCCTTCATGTGTAGAAAAAAACCCAACGAAGAATAAAAAGTAGAAAACTCATTTTGCTGAATGAACCAAGTCTTTCGGAAAAGCTGTTAAGTTCTTTCATTCCACTACTAAACCATAAAACATAACTTCTAGATGGCCAACTTAATTATCTAAACAAAGTAAACCATGAATTCAAACAATTTTACTAATGGATTCTTACAGAACCAGTTTCAAACACTACATTTTCAGACATCTTATTAGTAGTCGAGTTCCCTTTGAAAATGTAAGACATAATTTGTGGATGTTAAAAATATATTGCGTAATTTACAGAGTTAAAGGACAAACCATTTGATACAGCGAAAATGTAAATAAAGTCATCATGATTATCTCTTAAATGTACAAAGAATGCAAGATACACTTGGAAGAAAATCCAAATAATCATCATACACAGTAATAATAATATCCATGAAGCTTTTAAACTGACATATATATATGTATATATGCTCATATTTTAACTTGGAGTTTTACTTAATCTGCTCATAAAAGTATTAATATCAGCATGTTATTTGTAGAACGAAGTTATTCCTTTTGCGCTGGTATGCAACATTCAGCACTACCTCTACTGCATGGAAGAGCAAATATGATATCAATAACTTATCCAAAACGTGCAAATGAAGCGATATCACCAACGATACATTTTTTGCTGCGGTATTTGTTATTCGATTACAAAATAGTGTCTACAATTTGAGAAAAGCGTAAGCGCAAAATATTAAATCAGAATCAATACTTTAAACTTATGCACTCAATACATGTGTCAACAAACTAAAAGTATCTGGAAATTCACAGTTTATACAGGAAACAGGACAAAGTTTTATTTGGAAGCTTCGCTACTTCTACTCGTGCCGTCACCAAAAAACAATCGTTTTTGTGGCGGAGTCTCTTCATTTTTTTATTATTTTGACATTACTATTTACTGTTGTATTTTTTGGAGTATCCAATAAACAGAAATCCCGTTAGTGTTTTATAGGTTCAGAAAGGGATTTAGTTCAATCTTATAAGATACAGTGAGATACAAATTAAGAATGTTTTAGATAATATGAACTGAATACGTGAGAAAATGATAATATAAAGGATTTCTACAACTTGCAAGTGAAACAATGGAAGCAGTGATTATATCAATATCAAAATAAGGAATGCTACAGTGAGTATGCACGTCTTGCAATCAATTACACGTTCTTACTTTAGTTAAATACTATGAACAAACTATAAGGTGGATTGAAAAGGCAGAATTATTCAACAAACTGTTTAGTGAAAAAAAACAACACATTTTGATGATACACCAGTGGGTACATAACTGTAGTTATTCTGGTTAATGTGATGAAAAGTGTAGAGTTTCTAAAGCGTGAATTGTCATACGTGAAGTGTAAAAACTTTGGATCTGGGTGTTTTAGTAATCTTTTGATAGAAAGGCGTTTCAAAAACAAACTTTTATCTTGCCATAACTAAAGAATTTCGTTGAAAACTAAGCTTCAATTCTAATTATATACATTTTTTTTCATTTAAACTGTATTGTGTGAAACATTATTAAAGGTTTATTCTATACATGATATATTTTTCAAGTTGAATAATGAAATAGAACATACTCGGTATCTTATATAATTTTCTGTGGTTTTAAATTGAATCACATACAAGTTATTACCTTGATGATTAGAGTGCCACACTAAAAATTGACTGCATTTGCTGCTAACAATTGATGTATGTTCGATTAAACATGACACATCTATCAGTAACAAACTTGTTAAAATGATTCGTTGTATTTAATTTGGGCATTATTAGCTATTATTAGACTTTCCAATACAATATGTTCCACAGTAATTATGCGGAGAAAAAAATGGACTAATACAATTTCCCTATGTACCTTTAGTGGTAATTCTATGAAGTCAACAGGAATTTTATGTTTAATGGCAAGTTTTCTCCAATTGTTGATTATTTTTGAACTGATTTCAGGGATAAATGGTAAACTGCAGTGTAATGTTGTGTTGTTTATTGGTGTACCGGTGTCAATTTCATTTGAGAGTTGAGTTTGAGGTTTTTGTTCTGGTGGTTGTGTGGAAATTTTTCGACAATAGTTGATGGAAATTTGTTGGTATGAATGAGGGAATGCCTTCTAAAGTTGATTTCTTCATTTATGTAGTCAGTTGTTCAAAGTCTTGAAGCTGTGTTTATAGGGTTTTTTAGTATATTGATTTTTTGTTTGAATTCATTGGGAAAAATTCCAGGGATGTAGAGGCCTGTTTTAGGGATTTTTTTGGTGAATTTTGGTTTTGAATTATGTGTTGGATCAAATAATGTCGAAGTTAAAAAAAAAGATAACTGCTTGTTAGTGTCCTGTTTAATGGTGAGTTTAATGTTAACTGCTTAGAGTTAAAGAGCTACATTAATCATTTGTGGAAATATTATGGTATTTACCCAGTCGTTTTCAATAGCAAAGGCTATTGAATTTTTGTTATAAAATGATGGATTTTCTAGTTGAATTATTTTTTTTATTCGTAACGTTCATAAAACACTAAACTTTGGTAGTTATATAGTTATATTAGAAAGTTAATTTTTACGAGACGATAACCCTCTCTAGACAAAAACTTCTATGCTTGATTCTATTCTAGCTGGCTTCTTTTAGTGCTATTTCATGTACGTAGTTATCAACAAATTGTGTGGCTTGATAAGTTAAGTTATTATTCATCCAGTGATATTCATACACAGAACTGATCATTTGAGTGCAGTTCTTCATTGTTATAAATCGGCTAACTGATCTCATCCTACGTGTGAGCAAGATCAGATCGACGTATGAATCAACGAATTAATTACTGCAGTTATTACTTTATTATCAGTAAAACTTAAGATGATGACCTATTGGCCAACTCAGTGGCGATAGTCATCAATTTATAAACAGAAAAAGTTAGAGATCACCTTATTTGTTTACGACCGAACCATACGGCAACGTTTATGATCTTATAGACGTATCACATTTTACGGAATAACCATCTTTTGTCTATTCTCGTAACCACAGCACCATGATAATCATTAAAACACCTAGTGGTGTGATTGCGTGTTTTTATACAGTGATCAACTATGAATGATTCTAGTCATCTTGTCTTTTGTAGGGTCGGGCGTGATCTAGTAGCTAGAGTGTCCAAGGGTTCATGGTTTACGTCCCGTGACTGCATTAACGTGCTCTGCACTTTGGGGGATGAGTGCGTTATAAGAGTGATGGTCAAATGCCACTTTTTATGAGTAGCGCAAAAGTTGGTGGTGGTTGCTATTGGCTATCTGCCTTTCTTCAATTCTATCACTTCAATATTGGGGACGGCTATGCTCACATAACCCAGTTTCAGCTCTGCACAAAAATTCTAAAAAACAAACAAAACTCTTTTCGTATTGGAAATTTAAGGGGAATCCCTGTATGATATAAGAGTAGGTCAAACTTAGATTCTGGTTTCTTAGGTGAAGTTTAAGTGCAAGTCTGAAAGAAGTTAATAAGAAACATTGTAATGTTAAATGTATATATATGCTTATTTTCAGGCTTTCATTAAACTATTTAACCTAAAACTGAGAATTATTTGTGTGCGTGTATTTTTGAATAGATAATAATCCGCGATGCTGAAGTTAGTTGCAGATTTTTTTGAAAGGAAGGAAATTATTAGCAAAATGGATAATACAACGCATTCCAATACAAGTCTTTACTGGAAAGTTTCGTATCAGCGCCAGTCCTTGAATAATGAATGGTTGAAGCTTGGTATAGATCTCTTTGTGATAAATTTTCCATTTACTTTCCTATTTGTAAAACACTTGTACAATAGTACAAGTTGCGTTATATCATCAACTACTGGAGAAACAATTCATTTTCACTATGCAATGGACAGATGTTGTCGGTAGCGTATGTTATAGAATGAAACACAAGACTAATATGTACAACACTTAATTTCAAATTACACTTTCTTAATTAACAAAGCAGGCTAGCTCATTTTTTCGAAATCTTTTATCCAAACATTATCTCCCCGCTAATTGCATCACCATTCTCCAAAACAGCAAAGTACATCTCTTTGCTGATTCGGAGTGTAGCATTATTATAAAGAAGGATTAAATCGCGGTAGTTACAAGATGAACCTAGTGTGCGATCCGAACACCTGAGACTAGTGCCACACCTATCAGAGAAAGTGGTTGCCTGTGCACGTGACTAAGATGGTCGATTATCCAAGTAAACTCACGATTTTATTTTCTGTTGTTAATGTTTTTCTTCTTTTAAATTGTAGCGCGTGCATTTTGAATTTGCTATGATGAGAAAGGTATGCTCACGTGTGACGTCTTGTGTATGAAACAGGAACAAAAAAAGCTGATTTTTTTATTTTTTCAAGAATAACAAGTTCTTTCGGTTGTTATGATTCAGTTGTTATGAATTTTACGCTTTAAGCATATTTTTCTTCTTCTGCCATTTCAATTCTTCGCAGTTTCGTATTACGTCAGCTGTTATAAGCTTATGTCTTTTTGCTACTTCAAATTTCACACCATCACGAGCTTTTTCGACATATATAGGATAATCACGAAGTTTAACAGTATCATGAGCACGGATGCATCAAGTATCACACAGATATACGGAACTATAAAATTAAAGTATTCTGAAAAAGAAGTTAAACTTTGTGTAAAGAATTAAGTATTTTCGGGCATGCATCTGGTTATGAACTTGCTTAACATACGAACGATATGCTATTATTATATTCTGTTATATCATTGCAATAGTGCACGTTTATCTTTATAAAAGTTATATTCCTCAGTATGCGGTATTTCATTAAGCAGCTTTGTTTCAATTAAACGTCAATAATCCATCATTGAAAAGTGCAGACGTAATTAATTTTATAAATATTTTAATCTACCTTTACAAGGGCCCTAGATATAAATAATTAATTACAAAGTTTTCTGTAAAAGGGAGTCATAACTAAAGATTATTAAGTTATGCAATACTCATAAATAACTTATAAAATTTAATATAAACATGAAAAACCTTTATTTTGAAAATACAACTTGAAAAAGAGAAAAACACGATAACAGTAACATACGACATTTTCAGAAATGTTCTTAGCGTTATTCGGATATTCTATATGCTAAACTCACTTCAAAAGTAATATATTAAAGATTTGTATTTTACATTAACGTTATTAAAACAAAAGCTATCCAGTGAGGCAATAATTGTCTGTTTTTAAAATATTCGCGACTGAAAATTAATATATATAAAACCTTTTTGGTGTAAATACAGAATCAACGCAACAACAGCATATAACGTATTAGCCATTTCTTCAACATGTACATGGAGGGCATAAAAATGTGTAAAGTAATAAATCATTGCTCCTCTGTTGGTTTTCATTATTTTTTAACATATCGATGAGTATTATTGTTACTAATTTATATCAAAATTTAGCAGAATAATTAAAGAAACCCACTTTAATAATTTTTCTTGGTCATATTTTTCTCCTCTGTTACTATTCTAACGAAACACCAACTTTCTACTCCTATCTCCAACTTACTCAAGCAACAAACGTATGAAATAATGACAGTGTTAAATAGTCGCATGTCTATATTTATCGAGGATTCTTCATATCTGTAAAAAACATAAAACTAACAAAATAAACATTATATTGTTGTTGCATAAAAGTAAAATATTTCGGTTTCAGTGTGGTAATTCCTCGCACACCATATATATATATAATAGTTAACGTGTGTAAATATTAACAATTTTATACCGTGTGCTGCTAATGTTCACACTAATAACACTGTTTGGAATAAAATATTGTGCTGCACGCACGTGACAAGCACCAGAGAAACAAATACGATGTTAACACACTAATATTTGCTTTGTTACTCACGGTGTCAGATTATGAGAATGCAGTTTTTGGAACTGTGGTTACTTGCTTCTGGAGTTCCATCTTATCCTGTCTGTTGTGAACTCAGTTTTTATTATATTTTTCTGTTTTATGTGGTAGGGTGAAGTTAAAAGTAAATTACATTATAATAAAACAAAATGAAAACTAAACCTCTACTAAACTTTTCTGCGTGTTTTCTAAATGAAAATCTTATTTCAGAATTTATTATTTGAGGGTAGTGAAAGCCGCTGAGTACTTGGCTCAGATTTTCTTTCTCATGTTGAGAATAATATCATAGATAGCATTTATTACCTTTTCCCCTAAATTTCCGACGAAAAAACATACAAGAGTTAAAACATCTAATATTTATTCTTATTTGAATATTTTATATATATTATGTTTTTCTTGTACAATAAACTGTATACAACATCGTGAATTTTATAACATAGTGTAATTTAATATATAT
>NW_013665735.1:782020-791890 GCF_000517525.1 Limulus polyphemus | reverse complement strand
AATGAATCTGGTAGAGAACATCTTAGAGAACTAATCTATAAAAGTAGTTCACATAGAAAGGACAATGAATCTGGTAGAGAACATCTTAGAGAACTTATCTATAAAAGTAGTTCACATAGAAAGGACAATGAATCTGGTAGAGAACATCTTAGAGAACTTATCTATAAAAGTAGTTCACATAGAAAGGACAATGAAGCCTTCCATCTTTCGTCTTCAGGTTGAAATGCCGGCACTTCTACCTGATCTACTTTTTATTGATTAATACTGTTCCATTATGAACATAGTAAGGCAGTAAACGTGATATGAAATAGCTTTATTACTAGCAATACCAGCTTACTACAAATACATCACTTTATGACTTACTAATACTTCATTTACTTGAGTTAGTGTACTTGGACAGTAACAATACTGAAGTTAGTGTACTTGGACAGTAACAATACCGACGTTAGTGTACTTGGACAGTAACAATACTGAAGTTAGTGTACTTGGACAGTAACAATACTGCAGTTAGAGTACTTGGACAGTAACGATACTGAAGTTAGTGTACTTGGACAATGACAATACTGAAGTTAGTGTACTTGGACAATGACAATACTGAAGTTAATGTACTTGGACAGTAACAATACTGAAGTTAGTGTACTTGGACAATGACAATACTGAAGTTAATGTACTTGGACAATGACAATACTGAAGTTAATGTACTTGGACAGTAACAATACTGAAGTTAGTGTACTTGGACAATTACAATACTGAAGTTAATGTACTTGGACAGTAACAATACTGAAGTTAGAATACTTGGACAGTAACAATACTGAAGTTAATGTACTTGGACAGTAACAATACTGAAGTTAGTGTACTTGGACAATGACAATACTGAAGTTAGTGTACTTGGACAATGACAATACTGAAGTTAGTGTACTTGGACAGTAACAATATTTCATTGAGTTTGTTTGGCTTTTGTAAACCAGTTTCGGGCATTATAGCATTTTAGAATAACAGGTTTCCACGCTGGTAAGATATTTGGAATTTCTTTTGTAGGAAATCTAAACAATTTACTTGGCTACTTAAGTTGAATATATTTTTTATAATCTTTGTAATGCCAAAATGTGTTTCTATAGTGTGTGATAAGAATAAGTTAACATAATTTTGGTTACTTCTTGTTATGGAATCAGATATTTCTAGCTTGAATAAAAAAAAAAAACGGTGTACACAAAAACATTTCTAAGTAAACATATATAATGGATGTATAAGGTTATTTAAAATAGAATAAAATATCTACTGTTTAAAGATTAGTCTCTCTCTCTTTCTCTCTTTGTTTTTGGAAAAAGATGTAAATAGAAAAAGGGTTATGGAAGTTATTATTTAAAATGGCATTTTAATATCACAGTGCCTCACCGTGTAAAATCTGAATTTGACAACAATCTGGAATATTTCTATCTCACCCAAACTTTGAAGAGGGATGAGGATAGTATCATAATATGGGTCTGGTTTAGCTAATTTATTTTTAAACCCAATATTTTTATTATTTAATACAGCTTCCCTCCCCTAAAGTGACTGAGTGGCATGTCTGAGGGCTCACACCGCTAAAAACCGGGTTTAAGCATTCGTGTTTTCTGAACCCGTTTTCAAGGTGTAATGTAAAACATATTTATTTTACATAAGTTAACAAAACTATTCTGTGTTGAGCTGTATTTTGTAGTTTCGAGCTATTTGAGCTTTTATTTAATGATTTTTGTTGTAACGTAATTATATGCACAATGATTCACTCTATGGAACATTATGTGGAAGGGCCACACCTATTTGAGCTTCTTAATGCACCATGCAATATCTCTGTCCGTATTCAGCAGTAGTGTTAAGTAAATAACGTCAAAATCTGCTTTGGCCATCCCAGAACCACAAAATTAAATCAGTTGAAAATTGTACTAGAGTGATTCTAACATTTAAACCACGACCTTTGAAAGAGGAGTGTCAATCTAATTAAACCAAGTACGTATTCATGGTTCGTGTTATGTTTTAGTAACAGAGCCCAGGCTACGATTAATGCTAAAATTGGACTCGCTCCTTATTTAAATGGGAACCCAGTGGTGAAATATGACTTCTCTTTCCTCAAAGTGTGATGATATTTTATTAGTAATTAATTATTAACCTCCTTATATATATATATATATATATCCTGAAAACTTGTTCAGACACTACACTATGTAGTTCATAAATTAAATTTTCCACTTTATCAGAGAAAGGGAACAATATACGAGAAATACTGTATTGACAATGTAATTATCAATTATCTGTTAGGTGCAAATAATATAATTCAGTGTTTCTTATTAAAACAGAATGGTCGGTTAATGTCTTTTCTATAAAACTCTCTCAAAAACAACCTTACAAGTTACATTAATACCTCGAATTTTACACATTTTCTCGCTGAATCAAAAGGCACTCTAGTTAGCTAAAATTGCATTGAATTTTTAAGATTCGTCACTAATGCCAAGTGATCAAGGGAAATAAAAACAATCTATTAATAATTTCAGCTAATGGCCTAAGCAGAAGCGTGTTTATAAGCTGTTTTATATTTACATGTTCGATTTTATAAATATGTAACTCTGTACATAAGCTTATGATGAAAGTATTGTAGCTACTTGGTAATTCACTAGTTTAATCATTTTCTTGTTAAGTCCAAATAAGTTATTTTCATTAAAAAAATTATAAATGAAAATCCTACTAGCATCTTTGATAAGTAGTACATTCATGATGTTAGAATAACACGTAGGTTCAAGAAGTCTTGAGAGATATGAATAAAAACCCTATAACCCGAGCGCTTTCGAAAAGGGGACCTCTCTTCTTCAGTTTGCCCCTGAAGAAGAAATATCCACCTTTCGAAAGCGATAAGTAGTAGATACAGTTCACATCATTCTGCCTAATTTGTAACAGAAAATTAAATTAACTCCCAAAAGGCATATCTTTTTTATTATGGTACTCTTGTCAACGTGACAAAATATTCGAATATACAATTTGGCTATCATGTGTTGTATCTTGTGTGGAATGTCACTGACATACAGTAAATCATTAATTAATATTACAAATCCCAGCATTACACCTTCTGTTGCATATTCAGTTAAAAATTAAGAGGATAGACAACGACGAAAAGACTCCATCGATGACACCAACCTCAGTCAGTCTTATTTTTCCGACTAATCAGTCTCAATATGGTTATAGATATTTACCCCAGTTATCAAGCTTTGCAACTTCTCTTCTAACTTGTGAGCGCAGAGGTTGTTGTGATTGTAACAGTCGTATGTGTATTTTACTTTATTAGATTTCACGAAGCTAGAAGATTTTACTATAATAAACTAACAGCAGATGTACAGTAGATTTTATTAGAAAGATTTAATGAAAATTCAAAGCAACAGACTGTTTGAGGGAAAATGACATGAACATACCGTGTAACAACAGAACACAAATTCTTTATTCATTCTAATGAAGGAAGCTAGTTTTGTGTTTGTCTTTGTTACGAACAGTAGCATTTTTGTCTTTTTTTTGTAGTCTTTTATGCATTGAAGCTATTTATCTGAACAGCATTTGTTTCTCTCTTATCATGTTGTTTAACTGATTAAAAATTGTTCCAGTGTGCCAAGAGGCTTTGAGGTGGGAAAAATAAGAGCCTAAGAGAAACAAAGATGCAATGTCGACCTCCGACAAAACTGGTTCGTTTGAACATTTAATGGATCTTTTCACGCAATCTAATCTGCATAAAGGAATAGATTTTTCTGGAATAATCATTCAGTGCAAACAAACTGCACGTTTAAGTAATTAGTATGTTAATGTTTCATAGCTCATGATGAAATACATAAATATAAATGGAAAGAAAATTATGATATACTGTTTTAAAACGAGTTATGCTTTATGAACATATACTTTCATGTATTCAGTAGATTCACATGCATTGAAATACTGTGTTCGTAGAAATCGTTTACCGAATTTAGTAGGTAAACTATTACAAACTACTCCGTCGTAAGGCTGTCATGTTAAAAGCACACCTCTCCGCCCTGTTTGCTTTCCACAATCTATTTAGTGTATAAAAACGATGATTTCCCAGCTCCCGTTTCAACAGTCCGTTCGCACATAAATACATATGCGCTGCATCCGACAACTTCGATTGGTTTGGTTATTGTTAAGCACAAAGCTACACAATAGGCTATCTGTGCTCTGTCCATCACGGGCATTGAAACCTGACCAAGAAGGTTTTGAGTTTTTCAAGAATGGCTATGCAGAAGTACCCAAACATTAAATAGAACGTGTAAACAGTCGTTTAAAAAAAAGACGTGCAGATTCAACTAGAACGTGTGAACAGTCGTTTAAAAAAAGATGTGAAGATTCAACTAGAACGTGACTGTTTACACGTTCTAGTTGAATCTTCACATATTTTTTAAACGACTGTTTATAGTTGAATCTTCACATCTTTTTTAAACGAAACGTGTAAACAGTCGTTTAAAAAATATGTGAAGATTTAACTAGAACGTGTAAACAGTCGTTTAAAAAAAGATGTGAAGATTCAACTAAAACGTGTAAACAGTCGTTTAAAAAAAGATGTGAAGATTCAACTAGAACGTGTAAACAGTCGTTTAAAAAAGATGTGAAGATTCAACTAGAACGTGTAAACAGTCGTTTAAAAAATGTGAAGATATATATATATATATAACAGAAATATGAGATATGTTTTGTAGTTTTTAAATGTTGTTAAGAATAATCTAATCCGTAGTTTGTGATTATAATAAGAGATCTTGCTGAGCAACTTGTAATTATGGCAAAGCCATTAAGGCTATCTACCGCCGTCCATAATATTGAACTATTGATCAGAAGAAAAGCAGCTAGTCAGAGCACCCTACCACCCACTATCCAAGCTAAGAGGTTGACTGTCAGTCTTATAACGCGCCCACAGCTTAAAATGTATTAAACCCGGAATCAAGAGCTCTACCGTAGGCTTAATCCACGCCGTTGATGTTTCAGATTTGCTATTGTTACTAAACTATTTAGGAAGCGTCTTACAGTGAGACCAAAGACCTCTTTACCGTAAGTTATTTTTAAAGAAGGTATTTTTATATTTTTTATTTTTACATATTTTTTACTACAATGGTATTTCCTGTTATGTAGAAATTTCCAAAGCTCAGTTTGAGTAATTACTTTAAAATCGGGAAGCAGACGAGACACAGTACTGCGAAATTGGCTGATATATCTATACGATAGACGCAAGTTTCTAATGTTTGCACACCAAAATATATTGTTTCCGGTTTACACCTAACGTCCGCAGTACTTTTACTCGATAATTTTCTTGTGGAAAAGTTGATTTTATATATAATAGAAAAGAAACACATTAATCTATATGGATTGTGAAGCGAACATTCGTTTCCTACTGCGTACGTTTTACCTAATTTAATTTATAAACAGTAAACATTATCATAAGTATACATTTGTATGAAATTCATTTTCCGAAAAAAATAACATGATGACGTCATTATTTTTTCACCCAGATGAATTTTAGCTTCACGTTTCATCACTCAGTGAATAATGGTTCAAGATTAAGACTTTCAAACATTCAATCTTTCTTTAAAGTTAACATTTGTACAGTAAGGAGAACAGCAGTAACATCGAGCATACGATGAATTCTTTTTGAGAAACAACAGTTTTTGCTAACTTTATAAAGCTTTCTTTTCTGTTCTGTTTCTGGAGTTAGTTACTTTTTTCTTCTAGTTTTCTTGCTCCTAAGTGCATCAATCAATATTTATTTTTTCCTGTTTCTGTGAACATCAGAACTGGGGTATTTGAAAACGGTTTGTAAAAAAAGAAATACGTAAATATCCACTTTGGAAGAACAACTAAACGGAGTGCCAAGAAAAAAGTTGAGGTAGCCCATAAAACGAATTTTTTCTATATAAAATTTTATTTCATTATTGAATATCTGGTTTATAAAATGATTTTTAAAGATGTTTATAATTATTGGGTGAATTAAAAAATAAATTAATATTAACTTCCGTTCAGAGCGGTACACGTTTTTAGATCAAAACTTGTTTGTTTCTAGTTAAGCACAAAGCTACACAATTGGCTATCTGTGCTCTGCCCACCACGGGTATCGAAACCAGGTTTCTAGCGTTGGAAGTCCGCAGATATACCGCTGTGAAACTGGGGGGCAGAGCAAAACAAACAATTCTCCCGGTAATCAGTTAGGCACATTTGTTGTTATCGATATTTTCGGCAGTAAACCCAATAATATCTGACGAGGTTCGAAAATTTTTAAGTCAGTCCTAAATGCATAGGCTTACAATGCAAAGCAATCTCTATAATAAAATAATAATAAAAAACTAGATGTATCAAATATTCTAATCATTATTTTCTAAGAAAAGTAATATTAAAGAAAGAATAGACTATATCTCAATCATTTCTAGTTTCAAGTACTACCGTACATTTAATGTTCGTTTAACAATGTAACAAGACATTCCATAATTCTCACTAAAAACGTCTTGTAACCAATGAAAACCCATTAGTGTATCTAAGCAGGAGAAATGTTAAGAGTTTAAATAAAGCAGCATGTATGGTAAAATTTCAAATTAGGGGACAAATTTTGTGATTCAATGAAGGCTAAAGTTAAAATAGTAAAGATAATTTCAACTAAGTTGAAAGATACTTATCTGTCAATTTTTCTAAACGTTGTTACGTAACTATAGTGAAGTTAAAGATATTATAATACATTATTTTTCATCAAATACATCCTGACTTGGAAAACATCTTTGCCCGCGAACTTTACGAATGAATTACCCAAAGCGTCGAAAATAAAATCGACCATTCTTAACAAATTAAAATAAGCGTTTATTTTAGAAGATATGTCTGCCGCGGCAATGTGTTTGTTTTTACTTTGTTGACAATAGGCTGTATGAGCAGTGTTTGCCGCGTAGATCAGACCCCGAGTCTTTTGAACCACGCCGAGCCACCAGGGGATGAAACAGCTTGCGAAATTTATGAAATAGATTTCTATTTGCTTCAGTAGTTAAAACTTTGAACACCAGAGCCACTTTTCTCATTTATTTTGTACAGTACAGTACAGTATTTTATTTATGATATTTGAGCGTTTCCGAAAAACTTATTTCTATGTAATATTTAGCATTTAATATTACTCTACGAATACACGATGAGCGTAGTAGTCACGGTATATGGGCAACTTTTCTCACCAACACCCAAATCCTTTATGCATGGAAGCTTTAGTATAAGTCAAATTCAATTAGGCTTAATGTTTCTGAGAATATTAGATTAAAAGTTATATAGTGGCATTTAGAAAGTGCTTTTACTAACGTTATTAAACAAAGGAACACAAACACTCACACCTCCAAAGTTAATAAAACTACCAAGGTCGTGCTTAACAGCTTAGTTTTACAAAAACTGTCTAATTGCAAATAAAAAATCAATTACTTATGAATTGAATTAACTGAAATATCTATTTTTGCTATAAAATGAAGTTGCAGAATCAAAAGTGTATGTTTATCAACATCAATAAAATTAATCATGTAAGCGATTGCCAAATTTACGTGATTACATCGAGAAACGTAGTTCAAACACATAATAAAAATACCATATCTGGTATACAATGATGCTCTAAGTAACAAATACATAACAACTTGCTTGCCATCGAGGGAGATGTATTAGTGGAAAAATATTGGAAAACTTTCGTGACATGACGTACTGGACATTGAGTCAGAATTATTGGTACTATGATTGTTAGGATATCGGTAGTGACAACATCGGTGACTTACTTTTATTGCCATAAGATCTTCTTTGTAGTGTATTATGCTGATGATATACCTTGGAAATCTATATTTTATGATCTGATAATGAAAATTCATTTTAGGCTTAGTTATTTAGGTAACGTGATTTTGAGTTACGTAATATATGCTGATTTAGAATAATGTAAAAGTTTTTAAAATATAAACTCCAGTCCATATATTGGAAGAAGCAGCTTTTATGATTTTCTGGAATCTAGACTTGTAAATAAAACAGATTTAAAATGTTCAACATTAAAGCTCCAGTCCAGATAATGAAAGAAACAGTACTTATGATTTTCTAGACATATAAATAAAACTTATTTAGAATGAAGCTTTTCATTACCCACCTAATGAAGCTATCTACAGACTTTAGTTTTTAATTTACCTCATATTTCTCTGAAACTCTTAAGTTATTTAATTATCAAAACACTTTCTTGTTTGTAAAGGTGTATTGGTAGACGCCATGCTAATGTCGGTTTTACTTGCAGCCGAATCAAGATCCTATGAGGGTGGAGGAACTTTAGCGTAAATACAAGTCGATATTTAGAGTTATCTGTATTGAAGAATGTCATGTTTTTGAAACACAATTATACATTTCAAAATTAATGTATGATGAATGCATTTTAATTCAAATTAAATTAACTAGATATACATAGAAACTCAACGAAATATTTTTGATAAGGTTAAACAAGAAGTGTGTAATTTACTTCACTTAGATGATTTGTTTGTTTGTAATTAAGCACAAAGCTACACGATGGGCTATCTGTGCTCTGCCCACCACGGGTATCGAAACCCGGATTCTAGCGTTGTAAGTCCGCAGACTTCACTTAGATGATCATTGATATTTAGACAAGTAACTTACAGATACAATATAGCGACGCTTGACAAAACTTTGATTCAATTATTTGCAGTTTAGATGGCCCACCGGCGGTTCAGCGGTAAGCTCGTGGGCTTATAAAGTTAAAATTTGAAGTTCGATCCCTGCGATAAGAACAGCGCATATAATCCATTATGCAGCATTGCGCTTAAGCAAACAAATGCACGTGGTGTGTAAAATCATCATACTTTTCAAGGGACCACGTGAGAGTAATAAAAAAGTATGGTAATCAGAGCTGTGTCTAAAAATTATTGTGATACTGAATGTTAAATGTGAATAACCTGGGTCTTAAATGACGTCAAGATGGTGAAGATCTGCGCTAGGAACTCGAAACGTCGTCCAAAACATCCTAGACAGATTCAGTTTTATGTGTCACTCTTTTTCTCGGGGATAGTACATCGCAGGTAAGTCAGAAGCTAGTGAGTTAAGTATTTCTTTTATGGACGCACTGTTTTAATGATTAGGCGATACGTATGTGTTACATATATATTTTAATTACACAATTAGTCTTTTCTATGTGTTTTAAAGCTGAATTCCAGTTTCACTAATGATACCAATGTCATAATCCACTCAAATGCTGTACTCAATTTCACCTATCGTGGTGATCGTGGAACATTAGTAGCGAAATATAGATGATATAAAGTAGATTTTGTAGCTTCAAGTAGCTATGATGATACCATTCTTGTTCAAACTGCTAAGATTACACTTTTATGGAAACGCTTTCGGCATTTAGAGTATCACCAATATATTATTTCCAATTTCGTTTTATATGAGATGAAAATATTAGTCACGGCAATGGAACAAGATTTATTGGTGTAAAGTTTTATTAATGAAGACTGCTTACGCATATACATACATATATACTAAATCTAGTTAAAGGTTAAAACTAAATTAAAATTAGATTCTTTACATCTACCTACATGTCCAGTTAATCATTCTTTCCTAATTATTCTTTCAATTAACTCAAATGGGAACATTTTAAGTGAAACTCTATACGGGCGAAGACAGGCAGGGTAGGTAGAAATATAAAATAATTATAAATATGTAGTTTAGAATGTAAAAGATGTTTTCATTTACGGCAACGTTATTGTTTAAGATGTTGTTATCTTCGGCGTATTTGAAGGTGTTTATATTAATCGGAACTCTTATAACTTAAACGTAATGAATGCCAATATGGGAGGTTTTTGT
>NW_013665735.1:773392-781020 GCF_000517525.1 Limulus polyphemus | reverse complement strand
AACCCAGATGTTTGTAAAAAAGTAACTTCAAGGGGTAATGATAACATCGTTTACACTAGAATTATGATTTTTTAAATTACTGCTAGTTATTAATAATACTTATAAAAACGGATACTCCGTCTGAAACTATGTCACCTCAGTGAAATGGGTTGACATCATAGTTTTGGTTTTTGAGTTATCAAATAATAATAAAAAAATAAACAGAAGAAAGAAGAACAAGAAATTCAAATTTTTTGTTATGATATTTACAGACATTCCTAGAATTTGTGACTCAGTCATTACATAGATATTGTTATAAAAGGAAACACTGTTAGTATTATAAAGTTCTGATGACCTGTTGAGGAGATATTTAAAATACCATTTAGATGAACAATCCAAGCCATTCCTACATAGGCAGGGGTACGGCTTGCCTGTTGTTAGTTTCCTTTTTTTGTGCCCGGCATGGCCAGATGGTTAAGGCGCTCGACTCGTAATCTGAGGGTCGCGGGATCGAATCCCCGTCAGACCAAACATGCTAGCCCTTTCAGCCGTGGGGGCGTTATAATGTGACGGTAAAGCCAACTATTCGTTGGTAAAAGAGTAGCCCAAGACTTGGCGGTGGGTGGTGATGACTTGCTGCCTTCCCTCTAGTCTTACACTGGTAAATTAGGGACGGGCTGGTGGTGATGACTAGCTGCCTTCCCTCTAGTCTTACACTGCTAAATTAGGGACGGCCAGCACAGATAGCCCTCGTGTAGCTTTGCGCGAAATTCAAAAACAAACAAACAAACATTATATTCATTATAGATCAGTAAAGTAACAGTAAAGGAGTATTAAAAATAAAAGCATGAACAGGTCTACAAGCACTAAGGCAGACTTTAAGGTATTCTCGGAATATTAAAAGTAAGATATATTGCTACTCAGAGAGCCTACAAGACATGAACAAGGGGGTAGAATTAGTAAGAAAAGATGTAATGGGATGTAGATGGAGCAAGAACTTGGAATAGATATATTGATTGGCGTATATAAGTTGGACTGCATGGGTGAGTTCGTCAAAGATCAAAATGTTCGCTGTCACAACGTCTGAAATTTTTCGAGACCACAAGACGCCACTAATATGGTTTATCGGAAATCAAAGTCCCAAACATCTAGTCTATTTACATCTCTTTCTAACAACGTATTTCGACGAGTGTACGGTTTTGTGAAAGATGAACAAGAGGTATCCAAAGAATGTGTTGATAATATTTAAATTGCATTGGTGTAAATATGCTATAAATAAAATACGAAAAGACCAATAAAAAAAAGGAATTTACTTTATGAAAGCAATGTGAAAGCATTGTGATAGTAAAGGATACCAATCCTGAAAAATAGGGATGCCACGCGTTTAATCTTTGCATAGCTTGTTATAAACAAGTGGTTTCTAGATACGCTAAAAATTCTAGAGCCACACTAAGTAGACAAAATATTGTACAAACATTTGGTAACATGACTATAGAAAATCTGAGCATGTTCTAATCTGAGTATGTTCTAACTCCATAATAATACTGTTAGTCTGAGACTCCTTTATAGTAATCTTAGAAATAATAATTACTATTTCATTCTGACTTCTGTTTACGGTATTTTATTTGTTACAACTGAAATTAATGTAATATTTCTGTTATTTTTTTATACTCTTAGTAAGTTTAACGATATTTTTTTACAACTTACTTATTAGGTATTCTGAACAATTTTTGTAACATCAGTTGTTGTAACTTCCAAGAAAAACAAGATTTTTATATAAAATCAAGCTTTTTTTCTTGGAGGTGTGGTATCTTAATGCATTCACTGGAAAACCCATTAAGTAAAGGAATTCGAAATTGCCTCAATATAACAATGCTTTTATTTGTTATTTATTATACCTGAAAAATACATAAAACCTAGTAACACAAATTAAAAAAAAAATGCTGGAACTTTTTAAAACAATATAAACAAGGAATTTTTCAATGATATATATACCCGTGTATAAATAAATGATTAAAGAAAAAAGGCATGACTCTGTGTAGTTATAATGCCCATTCTGGCAAACTTTCGTACAGTCTACAAAACTTGCATTTCTTATCAAAGGATTTCCAAGTTACAGTAAATGTCTCTCTGAGCTGACATTTGCTCTTCAAGACACGCTTTCAAAGTATTTGAAATCAGCGATTTCGTATTTTATAATATATTACTGAACTACAAAGTTCCTTAATAACTGTAAAGGATATATCGATAGACAAATATATTGTATGCAGAGAAAATCGACTCTTTATAACTTTCAAGTGCTAAGTTGATGACAAATATATATTATGCAAAAGCATTGATTTATACTAAAAACACACATGTCTTCATAGTGTTTATATAATACCTCATCTTTTCGCAGTAACTTAGGATTAATATAAACGTAAATGATCAGGCTTCCGTGAAGGTGCGGTAATCCCGATGGCTGGTCCATAACCCTTTTATAAAACTGGACTTATATTTTCTGCCTAAATGAATCTATGAATTTAGGTTTTGACTATCTTTGTTCTTAAAAAAGAAATGGATGGTTGGTAGGAATAAGTGATAGACCAAAATTCTATAGGGGTAAGAAGGTCACTTTTCTTTATATTTTTATCAGTTTCCGGAACTTCATTTATTGTTTTCCACTCTTCAGTCATATAGAACCAAGTTACTTTAACATTATTCTAACCATAGCTTCAAAGTATTACTTTCTTAACTTAATAAATTTAGGTCGCACTTCGCACAGAAAAATTCCATACTTGATATTCGTAATCTCAATAACTACTTATTAGCGATACTTGAGCTAAGCGGTCAGAGACCTCCTAAATCTCGGGCATGGTCATTTATAAATTTAAACCACTGATCACAGAGAGGGTAACCAGTCAGACGGACACGTCGACACAACCGCTTTATCTGAATCTGTTACTCTAATAACAGGATTGACGGTCACTATTATAACGCGTCCACAGTTGAAAGTGTAGGCATGTTTTGCAGCATCAGGGCTTGAGCCTCGGACTCCCCCTCCCGATCTGCAGTCGGGCAAGCTAACCACTGAGTCACGCCCAGCCCAAATTAAATACTGGTATATCTTCAAGTATATGCTAAACTTGAATTGAATCTTGTTATACATTCTGTTCATCGAATTATTCTTTTTTGTTCAACCTCCTCTCTCTCTCTCTTTCTGTCGCTAAATAAAGGAATGACAAAAAAATAAGACTACAAACTAATCAGTCGGAACGATAGAATATATCGTGATAGAAGTAAGAACTGCTGAACTACCACACCGGCGATAGACACGTTACCTATTAGGTTTTGCGTCTGTTTGCAAGCCTCACGAGCGCACTGAAGTTAAAAACTCAAAAATACAATATAGGTAGCTTACAACATCCCACATATAAACTGGCATTCACTCTCAACGTTCTTTAAACTGCGTACTAGGATAATTTTCAATATTTTTAGATGATAATCTTATATAATTTGTATATTATTAAAATGAAAAATACCAATATTAAAACTATTAGTACGTTCGTAATGTAATTCATCAATATTATAAATGAACTTTAAATTCTTCAATACGAAAATGTTACTATGAGTTTGTCCATTCTAATTTGGTTGTGATAATTTAAATGAAGAACACGTTTGCACCTATCTGTTGTAAAATAGCTCGGGACTTCATTTAAGTGAAAGACAAAGTTACATTTATTTTTTGAACTAAATTGTTAAACTTTTATAAAGAATAAATTTGGATCATGTCGATTACTGTGTGCGAATCATTCGCCTAGTGTGTCTAACTTGTATGTTTTATTAAAAAAAAAGAAAAAACTTTATACTCGGATTTATCTCTTTAGGTTGAAGGCTAGAAGCTTTATTGTTGATCTAGGTAGCTTAAAAACAAAAACAAAATATTAATAATATCACCAGAATATAACCACCTGAATTACAGATAAATATATTACGATTTCTGATACCCAAACTATTTTTATTACATTCAAGAATGAATATAAATAGTATCAGGCTGATACAGAAAGGAGTTTAATAAATATCCGGACTTTCCTTTTAAAATCTATGAGTTTCCTTGACCTATACATACCATTTTGTTTTTCATTTTTGAGCAAAAAACCCGGATAATTCAAAAATTATTTAGAAGTTTTTATATATATATATATATATAAGTCTTTAAAGAGTAGACTTATTGGTATAACATTTTAAAATACAGGTTTTCAATAATATGCACATAGTTTAACATTTATTTACATTTCAGAACTGTAGTTTTAGAAAAGCTCTCAATAATATTTAAACAATTGTACGTTGCATTTTTCTTGTTCCACTACAAGCCCTGATGAAGCAGCAATGGCGAAATGTTAGCTGAAGTAAAGTTTTTTTTTATAATTATATCGAGAGTAAATATCTTTTATTTTAGTAACTGTATTGTCAGAGTTACATGTTTCAAGCTTATTCCAGAGAAAATCGGTTATGGAATGCTTGCTTCACTATACATATTTCCTCAGCGAAATGTCGTACAGTGTAACATGTTAAACCCTCCTAATGCATGCGTGTTACTGTTAATACGCGTGGTTATTTAAAGTCTTCTGTGCAGTTGAGCACGTATGTAGAAATCTGAGAAGTTTATTGGAATTAAGGTGTAAATTATAATGTTCTTAATTTCTCCACATATAATTTTCTTAATCAGCTTAATTTTGTAATATCCTGCTTGTACAGATATGTGACCAATATGGGAATGGAATACCAATCTTAAGATACATATTTATTTATTAATAACATTTATCACGTCTATTTTCGGCTTGATATTAATATTTATAAATTTTCTTATATCTTTTTGTAAACTAGTATTTCAGTTCCCAGTCAATACGTTGTTTTGACACCTCAAAGCTACATTGTTCAATAACAGACATGTTCAATTCTTAGAAGAATTAAATAACATTGCCAAGCACTTCTCTTGACGGACCCAGGCTTAACGTTATCGATAACACCTGTCTTTTAATGTTTATAGGATAAACTATATCAGAACGTATTCCACTGGTCATCCGCTTTTGTCAAAAGGACCTTACATTGTTACAATGGAGTTCTTCTCATGTAACCTATACACTTGAAACTGTGCACTTTTAGAAGATAAATTTATTACCTGATGATTGATTAACTTAACAATTTATATTTTGTAAAATAAATAGTTAATTGCCATTAATGAAACTACCCAAGTCCAAGTTTGTGTTCAATTCAAAGTCGATAAAAATTGGAAAATGTGAATTTTATTCACATGACTAGCGACATACTGCTCAGAAACAAAAATTTACTATTCAGTGATTCTGAAATATTTTGATAGAATCTTGAGAATAGTGAAATAGAATCCTGAGAATAGTGAAATGTTAATCTATCAAAAAAAAATCGACATGAAGAGCAAAAATGAATTATGCCTAGATTTGCCTAGAAAGTTAATTATAAACGAAATTAAATGTTATCATTTAACGACCTTCTCCAAAAAATAAAAAAAATAAAATTAAAAGTACATCCCAAACTTTTTTAAACCTTATATATTAACCACACTCAATAATTGGTCGTAAGCTACAATGTATTATTATACAACAAAAAAGCTTGGAAAATACAGTAGCAAACACTTCTGGATTTTCTATAAAATTATTGTTCACTCTGTATTCTTCAAACAACAAAAAATGTTTTGTATTTATTCGAGAAGCCAAACATAATGCCAATATAGATTATTTTGAATATGCTTCATTTCAGTTTTGTTTAGATATACAGACGTGTATGTAAATTGTTTATTATATACATTACTTTTAATTAAACTGTCTCCCGGTGCGTCAGTTATAAGCTTAGGGACTTACAAAGGTAAAATCCGGGGTGCGATTCCCCACAGTGGACAGAGTGTAAACTACCCATTTCGTGTCTTCAGTTCTAAAAATAAAACATAAATAAACGAAGACACACGTCTGGTTTGAGAATAATATTTTTGTCAAGATAAAAGTTGTGGAATTTGTTTCATGAAAACAAATATCACAATTCTAGATATCGACATTATTTACCAGTAATGATTATCACAGACAAAGTCCAGTGACGGAAGGACGTCCGCGTATCAACGTATCCGGAATAAACGGATTTTCCGCTTCAACTCCAGCCTTTAGATGGATTACCAGAAAATAACAGATAATAAAGAAATTCTACTCCGCAACAGACGGTCTTCGAATAATTATTATTATTTTTTTGTTTATCTTCGGCTGTCCAATTGTTTCCGCGTTATTTCTGCTAGAATGGACCTATTTTGCGATAGTAGTTCGTAGACGGGCTTTTATATAAACTTCATCACCCCTTCCTTGAAAACAAAAGAAAAATATGCACGTAATATAACTGTGGCAGAAATCTTATAACTGCTGTTTGATAATATTAAAGCATGGAAACGTGCAAAAAAATAGCACTTTTATAGAGACTTTTAAATTAGTTTGTTTTTATTGTGATAATTAGTTTTGTTTTGTCCTAAAGCATACTTTTAAACATGTATTGAAGTTTCTTTGTTTTTGAATTTCGCGTAAAGTTACACGAGGGCTATCTGCGCTAGCCGTCCCTAATTTAGCAGTGTAAGACTAGAGGGAAGGCAGCTAGTCATCACCACCAGCCGCCAACTCTTGGGCTACTCTTTTACCAACGAATAGTGGGATTGACCGTAACATTATAACGCCCCCACGGCTGAAAGAGCGAGCATGTTTAATGGGACGGGAATTCGAATCCGCGACCCTCAGATTGCGAGTCAAGCGCCCTAACCACCTGACCATGCTGGGCCACCCCAGGTGGGACAGCGGTAAGTTTATAGACTTACAACGCTAAAATCCATATTTTGTTTCCCCGCTGTGGAGACAGCTGATATCCCAATGTGACTTAGTTTTGAAATAGTCGTATATTTTGACGATTTAAAGTTAAAACTGATTTTTTTAAAAAAGATTGCTGCTATTCTTGCGTTTTACAATGCCATTTTTTATGTCCCAGACAGAAAGAAAAAGTTGTGATGATGCATAAAGTTTTTATTCAATTTTCTACAAAACGTAATATTTTATATTACGCATGACAACAAATAAACACAGAAATACATTAATTTGTTGTTGCGCACAAAGCTACTACACAATGGGCTATCTGTGCTTTGCCCATCACAGGAATGAAACCTGGTTTTTATCGTTATAACCCTCCAGACTTATCGCTGAGCCACTGGGGAGCGAAATATATTGATTCTCATCGCTTTCGTTTATTAATTATTTTTCAGAGAAATAATTTCAGGTTACACGCAAAACTCTTGCTATGTCACTTTTACTTTGAGGTTTAAGGAAAGTAAACAATTAATAAACAATCAAATGTAAACGCGAATGAAATTAATATTTTAGCATTAAGTTATTAATTTCAATTTTGACGTTAGTGCTTTAACTTGTGCTGTGTGTTAGTTTGTACTAGTTTCTCTGAGAAGGCCCGGCATGGCCAGGAGGTTAAGGCACTCGACTCGCAATCTGAGGGTCGCGGGGTTCAATCCCCGTCAGACCAAACATTCTCGCCCCTTTCAGGCCTGGGGGGCGTTATAATGTGACGGTCAATCCCACTATTCGTTGGTAAAATAGTAG
>NW_013665735.1:770358-773371 GCF_000517525.1 Limulus polyphemus | reverse complement strand
CCACTATCGTTGGTAAAAGAGTAGCCCAAGTAGTTGGCGGTGGGTGGTGATGACTAGCTGCCTTCCTCTAGTCTTACACTGCTAAATTAGGGACGGCTAGCGCAGATAGCCCTCGTGTAGCTTTGCGCGAAATTCAAAACAAACAAACAAATTCTCTGAGAACATTTGTACTGACAATTACACGTTATTTTACTACTTTAATTCCAACGAATTCATAAAGCAGTACATTATTTGATAAATTACTTTATAGGGTAAGAGGCAATATAAAGCCTCTTCCGGTGAAAAGAAACAAGTTCGGAATTAAATATAAAGTTGTACTAGAATTTGTAATAATTATATATAACGTAAAAGAAAGCCACCAATTTCTTTCAAAATATCAGATTTTTCAAAAATCATTTCCGATCAAAGAATAAGATACTTCCTATTCAACATATTGAAAACGACAATTGGAAATAAACATACAATGATATATCATCTTTGCTCTAGTTAATTTGTACTTTCACCATATTTTCGCGGGTTTTTATGAAACTAATCGCTTCTTTCGGTTCAGATTATTAAAACAAATCTTTACTTGTAAACATCTTACTAAGTTAAAACCAAATCAAAGTACGTATTTAGCCACTTTATTATTACAAATATTATGTCGATTTGAAAACACACTTTATTAAGTTATACAACATCAATGCTTTCCCCATTAATATACACAAAAGTCTATATGAGTTACTATTGGTAACTTTTTTTACAGTTTTATCGAAATAAATTGAAGTTGATAGGAAAGGTTGAAACTACGCGTTACGTAGAAGTTTCCAGAGTTTCTACAGTGCGCACGGAGTCGTCTATATCGTTTGTTGCTGCTACAGAATTGTGGGAAAATAGTGAGGGAGCATTAGCACTAGCTCACCAATATAAACATTTCTCTCAGCACCTTTGTAAAACCAGTTTTTTAAACAAAGTAATACCAAATGAAATTCATTACAGTTTTAAAGAAATATAACTATTTTCTATACAGAAGGTTCGAACTGTAATCAATTTTTTATAAAAACTATTCCATTAGGTCAGGTTTGTTTCTTTTGGACTCATTAAGAGAAATAAGAACAAAATGTTAGGCCTATTGATTTCTAATGCTTCATCTGATTTTGGAGTTTAAACTGTAACTCTAAAATTCTTATACTACATATACAGATAACGTTTTTATTAAAAACAAAGAACATTTGCCTCATCATTAAGCCCAACGGACGTGTTCTGTTATTAAACGAAAGGCCTCTTGGGCAGTGATTTGTGGGATACAAAAGGTCTGAAATTCTGTTTTTACACATCAATGATTTGGAATCCGAAATGGACAAATTAAGATAAATGTAGTAAAAAATATGCAGGTTGTTTGATTTTTATTACAAATGTTAGGCTTATTGGTTTCCAATGCTTCGCCAACTTTCGAAGTTCAAGCAATGACTTTTATCCTATAATTAATTTGAATAAATCCTATTAAAACAAATTTGGTGATATTGTTTAACATACGTTGATCTATTGTAAATATACCAATGTTACACACAACTATCAATTCACAAAACAGTAACATAACATACTGACAACAAGGGACCATTTGATCTTTCAAGTATGTCCTTGGACACCCACCCTTGGAAAAAGTAAACATTTAACCCTACACTTTAGTTTTGAGAAAAATTATCGATTCCTCTGTAAAACCCTGTAAAGTTCAAGCTTCCACTGCTACCAACGGCAACTCATTTCATAAGTCAACCACCCTGTTAGAAAAATAAAACTGCCTTAACTGGAGCCTGTCTTTTCCAAATCTTAAACTCTTATATTCCCGTCCTATTATGTTCAAAATATAGCACAAAGAAATCAGAGGCATTTACAGTCAAAATAAGAAACACGTTAGTCTCAAACACACAAGCAATAAATAAAAAAAAAAAACTTAAAATTAAATACACATTTTGTTTTAATCGCCTAGTGCTTTGTAGTTGTAAAGTACTGGAAGTTTTAATCCTTCAATAGTATATTAATAATCATCACAAAACACGTGTACATGACTTGAAAAAAACCCAAACAAACCGTGTTTTTCTATGACTGATGAACGAGAATACCAACGATAGTAAGAAGGTGGATCTTTAGAACTTTTTTTTGATGAAATAAATGAAGCTATGAACAATATGTTACTTGATATCAAAGCATTATCGACGTATCTATACTTGTCTAAGCTTCTTAATCGTTACACGCTCCAAGTGGCACCGTTCAACATTACTCCTGTGGCAAATAACATTCCACTTTAAAAGAAAGCAAGAAAGCCACTCCCTGAAAAATTAAGCTACATATCGTATGTGTAAATATCAAAGATATCTTATAAGATGTCCAAAGACACAAATACTAACATAAGAATTATTATGATAGCTTTATAGGAATTTTATAAACTGATAAAGAAAAAAAAGTTTTACAATAAATATGAGTGTCAGACGTATATATATATATATATATATAAATATATTGTTATAAATCAAAAATAAACATTACCTAAACATTACATTGATCATTTATTAGCAGTGCACCACTTGATCATTCACCTTTGGAAACATATATTTGTAAACAAAAACTTTTGTTTTGTTATATCATTATTGATTTTATTTTATGCAACTGGCAGAGGAAAGGAAATACGAAATAATGCGTTAACAAATATGGTTAATGTTGTTATTCTAAATCCAAACGAAATAAGAGCGATTAAGGTCTCTGCTGTTATAAAATTCGTGTGCTTAGGCTCACGCAAGTGTGGAATTAAATGTGCTTGTAGCTCATGAACGTAATGAGAGGCACGTGCGCACTTATCTTCAACCAATAGCTATTATAGATACATATATAAGTGTTGTAGATTTAATGTAACTATGCTACAGAAAGTATTCAAATACTTTGTATCTCTAAAGTTGAGAACGAATCCCGGTCATTTCTAATTAACCATAATACCACTTGGTTTTGCCCGGCATGGCTAGGTGGTTTGGGCGCTCGG
>NW_013665735.1:736151-770270 GCF_000517525.1 Limulus polyphemus | reverse complement strand
CTTCCGTTGGCGAGGTGTTGTTGCGGCCCTATGCTCCACTGGGAGTTTACAGGAATAATAAAAAAGAAAACTATTTAGTTACTAAACTGTATTCAAAATACTATATTTGTTATTATTCATATTTTTATTTTAACGTCTGTAGTGTACTATGGTGGTTTACTATAGCATTTACATAGCATATACGCAAATTGACTTAAATGTAAAGCAGATGCTCATTTTTATCCAAAAACTGCTACGTAAAAAAACAGCTAAAAACACTTAAAGGCATGTAGTACAAAAAGTAATGGAACTACTTGACAGGAAAAACAAATTTTACAGCTTACAAGTGTTCATTTATTTATGAAGTTCACGTTTAAATTGTTTCCATGTCGGTGCACGACTAAGAGGTAATCCAATCATGTCTCTGTTTATGAAAATTTGGAAATGTATTATGCACTTTATGTGTTAAAAAGTATATCATTACAACCTTCTTCCAGCGACCTTTTAAGTTTTACTTCGGTTGTCTCTAATGTAGCGGAAGGCTACAAATTAGTTTTACATGGTGTATAAAGACCGTAAGTTGTCTTGCTTTGCATCTCGAACGTGTTGTTGGAAATTGAATGATGCTCTTAATGTATTGTTTGTATAGCTTTTTTTTTAGGAAATATGAAATACATTTCAAATTATTTAATAATAATTATGAAATACTGATAACCCGTAACCTTCTCTATTATACAGAGGGATCTCATCAAAGTTAAGTGCAATGCCTAATTACAGTAAAAGTATCTTAAAGGATGTGTCAAACTAAACAGACTCGACAAAAAATTCTTAAAAGACCTTTGTTTAATCTAAAATAATAACCCATTATTCAACAAGGGATAGTGGCACAACTAACACTTGACGCCAGCATATATTCTATTCATAAGGCTGGTTTTCTTCTCAGATGGCGTGCTCTGTATTAGTCACAAATTATCATAATATCAGTGGAGTAATTGGTTTATCTCTCCACCCCACCAGCCCCTCGTTCTTATTATCTAATATTTACACCCAAACACCAGATTACGACAGGAGACCATGGGTCGACTCTAATAAACTTCCTATATATACATATATTCAATCATTTTTCAGTAACTTTCACTTTGGTGTATGATGAGCTCATAATATGTATCAGTAGTTTCTGGTTATCATAGTGAACTTTGCATCACCACTGGATCACTTACGGACTAATGATGATAATTAGAATGGCGTAATTCAGTCAGTGTAATATTTACCGAATATTTGTTCATTATGTATGAGGTGAAGAGAGTAATGGGAAGGATTAATCATTTCATTCGTATATGTGCCTACGTATATATATATGTGTATACATGTGCCTACGTATATATATATGTGTATACATGTGCCTACGTATATATATATATGTATATATGTGCCTTAACATATATCAACCCAGATCATACAGTTACTGTTGCAATAAAAACCATCATTATGAATTTGCCATAAAGAACGAAAACTTGCAAAATTATGTTAATTCAGAACAAAATAAAAATATAGTTTATAAATATATATATAGTTAATATCGCCGTATGTTATCAACGGTTACTTTCATTTTTACCCTTGCGTCGATTTTAACCATTTTTTATACTTTATGAATTGATCACATTGTAGCTACTTTTATTTTGTTATCAGTGTTACCTTTTAGAAAGGTAGTTTATAATAGTCTCGAAAAACATATTGAATGACACGTTGTAAATACACTACTGCTTTCATGGTAATTTAAAAGCAAATAGATTCTAGATAATTATATTCCTACAAGTCTGGAAAGAATAAGCATGGCACGTGCATAAGACTCTTCTTTTACAGCATCTTTAGTGAGTCAAACATATTTCATTGAGTCAGGGACACATAGGCTTTAACTTCATATCTAGTCAGAATTTAGGATTTGGCGTTTCTCGCTCATTTTAGTGGTCAAAGATAAACAGGATTAATCAAGGCTAATACTGTGCTGTAAGTAATCGAAATGGGTTTGTTATTTGCTCTGCATTATAATAATAATTTAAAATACGTTCCACAAACCTAGAAAAATAGTATTACAAGACTTCAAATACGCGTCTGATGATCACTTGAATCTAGATTAAGGTTAAAGAAAGAATACCATCTTTAATAAAAATGTTTCATGATAGCTAAAGTATTTAGGTTACAAAAAACATTAAACTACCACACATAATATATAAATACAAGTTGCCCTTAAAGAACAACATCTACACAATGTTGAAAATTGATTACATGTCACGTGGTTTAAGAGGATCCCTCTTCAATAACCTGAATATTCTTTAGAGATTTAAGGATACCAAAAATTTTGTTTCACAGATGTGGTTCGAATTTGTATCTCTACTTTTTGTTTATTTGAGTTGGGACTTTAAAACATTGAAAATGTAGGTACACAGTGTGTTTTTTTACATGATTGTTGTTATTGTTCAAAATTATTCATATATGATCAATTACAATTTCACAAGAAATTTGAATATATTCCCCTACTGCAGCAAACTTGCGTATTAAACGAGCTCGAGCAAAGGAAAAGGTTATAAATGATGCAATCCTATGTGTCAATATAAAGATTAATGTAATATTTAAAAGTTTACAATTGGTTTTAAAATTAAGATAAGGTTATTTAAATTATTTCTACTGGATTGTTTCTACGATATATATACGAGATTGAATAGATTTTATTATTTTTTGAGAAGATAATTAGAAACAAAAAAATATGTAGATTTTCTTTTAATATCTTTAAACTTCAAATTACGCAATTAAACCATATCGTATCACACTTGTCAAAATATCTCGCTATGGCAAGAATATGTTTGTTTGTTTTTGAATTTTGCGCAAAGATACACGAGGGCTATCTGCGCTTTCGCGCAAAGATACACGAGGGCTATCTGCGCTAACCGTCCCTAATTTAGCAGTGTAAGACTAGAGGGAAGGCCACTAGTCATCACCACCCACCGCCAACTCTTGGGCTACTCTTTTACCAACGAATAGTGGGGTTAACCATCACATTATAACGCCCCCCACGGCTGAAAGGGCGAGGGGATTCGAACCCACGATCCTCAGATTGCGAGTCGAGCGCCTTATCCAAGAATATGACTTCGTTAATCTTTTACTTTATCTTGAGACGTACAAGGGCATGTTTTCTTGTTACGGTGATTGAGTTTATAAATTATTTGTCTTATATTCATGCTAGAAACATATTTATTTGATAGCTGCGCTAACAATAAAGCTTGTATAGAAGAAAATTTCCGAACAACTGGTATATGTGTAATTTTCTAGAGCTTCACAACACTAAAAACAAATAACATTTAAGTTTCTTTAAATGACAAACATTGATTCGACACATTAGAATATATAGAAAATCAAAAACGAGTTACTATGTGTAACTGATAAACACACATACGATACACTTCCTTGTTACATATAAATGTATTCGAATATACGTACTTACTTTTCAGATGGATATTTTTACAAATAAATATCTAAATAAACTAATAATTAACTTTTAGTACATATAAGTCACACTCAAAGGCTTCATACCCTATCGTCTCTTCTCCATTTTGATATTTAAAAAAGTAAAATGAAACAAATTTCCATTTTATATAATGGTTTTGATTTTATAAATATATTATTTGTAAACGCTATACTAATATTCTTAAGTTATTAATAGGAATTATTCATACAACTGATGTAACTGATTGTCATCTAATAATGGAATATTTTATTCTATTTATTGGTGCCACCAATTCTCATCTAATAACTCTGTTTTTATTCTAACATTAATAAGCATTTTTATATATTACTAAGCTTATGCGATTATTGTTCAGTGAAAATACTTGGTTAATATGGATATTTCCAGCTTATTGTTTTTGTGAACTATCAATCATCCTAAGTTATAAAGCTTATGCCGTTATTGAATACACGCTATTAAAAAGTAAGAAAAAAATACGTTTGTATTAATATTTTCAGGTATTAAGTTCTTCTGTAAACCAAAAATATTCAACTTAATTAAGTGATCAATATTTATGTTCATATCTCTATGACATTACTAGAAATTAACTCGTTAATGAAAATAATAATTTGTTCATCCCATTTTTAAAGTGTAATGTGGTCGGATAAATTATGAATGCGTTTGCTTGTACAGTCTACTTCTTTGGGGAATGACGTTCATTCACCTTTACAATCATGTGTCATGAAAAATCATGTTATATTCTTCTGAAACTTATATCATTGTGAAATTACATCAAATTTTCTGTTTTGTTACTTAGTAATTTCTGTCTTAAATCGTAGAAATAAAACTGCCTATACACATCAAGGCAAACTTTACCCCTGAACAAAATCAATTAGGTAGATTTGGATAAAAAAAGTAAGATTGGTCATTAAGCTACTGATAAAACGTACTGCAGAAAAATAAAGAAAAAAAAATGCAACAAAATGCCATAATTAGTTTTCAGATCATGAAGAATAGCGTGGTTGATTCTTACTCTTATGATGAATATGATAGATGCCTCTTGCTTAATGAATGTTACAACACTAAATACGTTTTGATATACTTAACTTAATAACTGATTAAAATAAAGATATTTTATTCGCTATTGTTTTATTTTGAAACATAGATTATGCAATTGTTAGATAGTAAAAATTAGAAATATATATTTATATATGTATGTGCGCAAGCATCACAAAAAGGTGGTGAGCAACTTTTGTTAAAATAGCGTCAGAATTTAGAGAAAAATTTACAATGAAATAAAATCCGTATAAAATATTAACAAACAACAACAACTCTAAGAGTGATGTGGATCTAAACCAGAAGATAAATATGATCCCACAATTATCTGGTGCAAGGATTTTATATTTGAGAAAGCTGACCTGGCATGACCTGGTGACTAGGGCACTCGACTTACAATATGTGGGTTCGAGTCCCATCACCGAATATGATCGCCCTTTCAGCCATGGGCGAGTTATAATGTTCCGGTTAATTACACGATTCGATTAGAGTAGTACAAGAGTTAGCGGTGGGTGGTGTGGACAAGATACCTTACCTCTGGTCAATCATCTCTAAACTAGAGACGGCTAGTGAAGGTAGCTAGCTCTCTCTAGTAGCTTTTCGCGAATTTCTTCAATCAAACAAACAAAGCAAACAAAAAAAACCTTCTTTACCGTTAAAACCTGTGTACTTGAGAATGATCGCATTAGCGATCGAAATGTCATACATGTTTTTGTTGGGTTTTTTCTAATTCTTCTTTACTGTCGGAGCTGTAACATGTAATAAAAAATTGACAAAGCCTGAAATCTTAATTTTTGGAATTTTCTCAACAACGTATACAAATAATTATACTTTACAGTTGACATAAGAGAAATATCCAATAAGTATAAACGTAACAAATGAAAAACAAACAGACGTTTTTGATGTTGGATAACAATCGTTTCAGAGAAGCGCAACGACCTTTGCTTACCTGTAGTTGTTTAGAGAAACGCTGGGAACTGCTAGCACAGATCTTTGTGAAATCTGAAGATCTGTGATAGCGATTCCAAATATTGACTCTAAACTACCACGTCTGGGTGAAACTCATCCCATAGTCCTGAAAGAAAACAATAACAAATAAAAGAACATATTAAACTGGTATTACTGACCTACTAGCTTCTTAAGCTCTTGAGGTTGAAGAAACAGGTCGAACATTCCAGATGATTTCATCATACAGTTGACCATAACGACATAGAGGACAAGTAACAACTGGTGTGTGGTAGCCATTCTGAATTCAAAGTGTTCTGTGCTACTTGTTCTGGGGTGCTAGTACTTGATATCTTCACCACAATCTAAGAAATGTCAACCCGAACTACAAAAGTCAGTGTACCTTTTAGTTTGAGGTCCAGAACGCTAAATGTATTTCAGAAGATATGATGTCACTCTAGTGTTCAGAATGCTCCTTGTTGTCTTCGTTACAATGAATATGAATTGTATTGCAATAGTTACGGTAAAATTCATAAATTGTTCTAGCAAATGTTAGGAGAATTAACTAACTACAACAATATATATCTATATATATATATAGACAAAAATCAAATTGTCTATAAGATATTAAGAGGTTCCAACTCAAAATGATAGATTTTAGCTTAATATTTTATATAAGTATTTAACGTTTAAGCATCGTAATAGACTAAAGGAACAAGCGCCAAGATTTCCTACTCGCTTCTGTTGGCGATCCTACCACCACACACTGACGAAAGCTTCATCGTCTCGACTATAAAGGTTTGGCAGTCACTACATACTAGCGACCTCACGCGGTAAACATAAGAAGTGATCTGTTAGTCTGCGATATACACTTGCAAGTTTTTCTTATATATATAACCAGTAGCTTTGACTGTGTGTGCTTCTGAATAATGTAAGATAGATGTGCTTCTTCTCAGTTTCTTTTTACGACAAAGAGCTTTGCTCTAAATCACCGGAAAACGAGGGTGGAGAACAGAATAAACGCATTATTTTCATTTTCGACAGGAAGAACAAAACTGGATAATATACAACGAACCACTCATAAAATTCTACTTTCAAGATGGAAAAACAATGAGCTTAAATCATTGTTCATAATATTGCCGAAAAATAAACAGGTAAGAATAAGTTATTCGAGAATACTTAACATGAAAGGTATTTTATATCACTGCATCTTACGTGTGAATAAACTAAACAGACGGGATTTTTTTTATTACTTTTACGTTATACAGGATTATTTTCAATTTACGGTAGTAAATGCTGAGGCAAATGATCATTACAATTTTACTCAACTCAAGACTAGTAAATTTTTGGCATACGATTTTTTCATCTCACCTCTTGTTAACCCAATGTATTTGTATCTCCTTTAATATTGAGTCGTGGGTTTTAACTGGAAATAATCAAGTTTAGAGTAAAGGTAAACCTTTTAAGACCTTGTTAATTGTTAAAAATAAACAGTGGAAGCACATACGTTCAAAATGACTCTGATGTTATTTTATGAAACAGATCCAGGGATTCTAGCTTTCCAAAATTCTAAACATGTTAATTGATTTAAGTTTGATAAACACATAGAAACACTGCAAGGTCCATACATTACAGGCTCCATAACCTGCAATAATCGTACAATCAACTTGGCACAAAGCTACACAATGGACTATCTGTGCTTTGTCAACCACGGGTATCGAAACTAGATTTTTAGCGGTATAAGCTCTCAGACTGAGCCACTGACGGGAGTCAAAACTTTTGGTAGAACAATTTCCAGTTGAAAAATATTTGTGTTAGATACATGTTAAGAATAACCTTGGCGAGCAAATCCCAATAATTACCAACATGTTAAAGTAAAACAATAGAGGCGCATAGCTTAATCAATTAATTAATAAGTATGACGTACATTTTTGAGACGTATCAGTGGTATTCCAAAATTAACTAAAAATACCTTTTTATTCACATGTAATATAGAGTACTATTCCTGACATATAAGATGTCTAAACATATTATTTTGACAGCCAAGATTAGAATATTAGCCAACAGTTGATAACTGGTAGCTTAGAGATATAAAAAATCTATATCCCGTTTTAATCTAATAGTCAAAGCATAGAACAATCTTTAGAGCAATGTCTGGTATTTTAAGTTTTTGTTTTTAAGATACAGCGTTCGTTAATTATATTTTGAAAGAGCGGTAGATGCTAGGATACAGGTAATCCAAAATCCTTCTACTCAACACAAAAAAGGTGTTAAAGGTATTTCCTAACACTCTTAATGAACCAAAACTCATGTACAAATATAAAGTGTGTTTAAGGTATACTGGAGATAAAGTCCCATTGAAAGGCTCTGTTTCAAATTACAAAGGATATTACGCTGGTTACACTTGTGTAAACTTACATTCGTCTACCCTTTTTCAGTTTCTATATAAACAGTAATCTCAAAATATGTACCAAAAGTGTATGTAAGTTCAAATGTTGAAAGATAAAAAAATAATACATTGGTTGACGCTTAACATAATATAATAAGTTTTGTCGTAATTAACAGATTATATAAACATAGTAATCTTTCTTTCACTCGCAAGTACTGGCTCTTGAAAGAATAGTATTTATCAATGTAAATTATTACTTGAATTTTAGAATAATGTTTTTTTTATATTAAGCCTGACGAAGAGCAGATAAAATAAAGTTGTATCATTTTCAACGTTGTGTCTTTACAGTGGTTTTTATTTGCCTGTTAGGATAATGAGGTTATAGAGTTAGAAATAATTAGTCACTGAGGCAATAACATTAAAAAATATAGATTATTATCTTATCTCTAGAATAATTAGTTTATAAATTTTGGAATAATCATTCATTTTTTTCAAACCTTAGTAGGTTGGAATAATATAGAACAACTTTTCGGAAAATCTTTGCATTAACCAAGTTTTAGCAAAAATGGCAAATCAAAGTTAAAACTATCAATCCTAACAATAAACTCTAACAACTGGAATAAATGTGTAATAATTTGAAAACAAAAAAGGTTTTTACTCTCGGCAGGTAGTGATTGTTGTCCAAAAGATCATAGTAATGTTAAAAAAAAATAACTATCAAAACTGGATGAGAGATGAAGGTCAAAGTTTACAGTAAGTTCAGCAAACCTTTGAATTTCTATCAGGTCTTGACGGGTAAACAGGTTTTTTTTCTTCTCAGAAACCGGTTAAACACTAGAGAAGAAAATATACCAACCGTACTGGCTGTCGCTCCCTCGAGAGGCAAGAGGAAGTGATCTTGTCATCGTCGTTCACAAACAACTAAAGCTGGCCATGACATCTCCAGAACTTCCCCATTAGTGGAGCCTGGCCACTGTTTGCCCTGAGCGAGACAGGCGATTCCGGGCAAACCTCGGTGGGATTAAAGACGGCTCATCGTTTGAGATCAAAGCTTTTACTTCAAGTCCTGAGACGGTGTGGGCGGGATCTTTCTTTCAGTTGTACAGTATCTAAAGAACAATTCTTAATAATTCTTTTACCAAACGAAAGCCCCTGTTCAGCTTTCTTGATCTGATATGGAAAACGTATGTAGGCTACGCCTTGAAGAACATTAAAATTTATGATAAAGTAATAGAGAAGAAATCTCAACGGTCCAAAAGACTGGAGTAAAAGTATTCCGCCTAAAACCTTTTGAATAAATGATGTCCAAGTAGAATCTTAATCTTCTGTAGCTAACAAAACTCGTACTAGCTTATTCTACACTGCATTAAGAGAACAAAAAAAAATATAAAATTTCATATCTACATTTTAAATATGTTGGTATTGCTTTTTTTGTGCAAAGCTACACAATGAGCCATCTGCACTCTTTTCACCACAGGGGAATCGAACCCCAGATTGTAACATTATAAGTCCGTAAACTTACCACTTATCTACCTGGGAACTTTTATATATGAATTCAAAACTAAAATGATTGATCGAATAAGATTTAACTTTATACTTACACAGTTATTTTTCGTAATTATAATCAAAGCTTCACGTTATGATAATGTGCTTTCCGCCCCCTTTGACTCAGTGGTAAGTCTAAAGGCTTATAACACTAAAAACCGGGTTTAAATATCTGTGGTGAGCAGAGCACATTTAGCTCTTGGTGTAGATTTGTGCTTAAGTACAAAAAAAATGAGTGTTTTTCGACAAATTCTAATCAAAATTTTTCGTTCTTATCAAGAGTTTTCCGACTAATTCTAATCAAATTGTTTCGCTCTGATTAAGTGTTTTCCGACTTACAAGATGATAAAAAGTTTTGTTTTTATCAAAGTGGAAATAAAAAATGCATGGTTTTACAAAAGTAATAATTACAATAAATAACGAACTCTTTGTATCAAAAGTAAAAATGAGCGCAATAGTTCTTTTCTGTTGAAAGTTTATCTTAAATGTAGACATTAAATGAATAAATGTTTAACAAAGCCTTTTCCAATCGAAAAGTAACGATTTTGGTGTTTAAAAACTGTCAATGTACAGCAAAATCAGCAGATCTGAAAGACTAGACGCTATTTTTGCACTAATCTTTTCATGAAAATGTTGTTTGTTTGTTTAAGCACAAAGCTGCACAATGGGCTCTCACAGCTATGCTCACCGTAAGTATCGAATTTTAGCATTATAAGCCTTCAAGTTTACTGTGAGCCAAATGGACCAACAAAAATTTGTGGCGAGATTCCTTGGTGGAGTTGAAACTAGTTTCTATTAGTATAGTTCTACTAATTTATCTATTAATGAGACGGTTTAGATTGATAAGAGACACAGATTAAAGCAGTTATATTGGTCTGCTTTATATGCTAATCAAGGTATTACGAGCTTACACGAATCTGGTGCTGCTCTCGAACAAAGGATAAGCCTTTGATGATTTAAAGCATTCAATACCATTTTCGAAATTTAGTTAGGCCGGCTAAGCCTGAAGAAATAAAATCATTTTTCTTGCTGTAAACGTCCGGTAGATATAATTTGATGAAGGAGCTAAGTTCTACATTAAACATATTTAATCTCTCAGAATGCATGGAAATAAATCTAGAACTTAAAAAATAATAAAACGAAAAAGAACAAGAAAGTATGTTATTAAATTATTAATATAATTATCGTGATATTAAGGTGTATTAGTGGAATTCCCTCTGCATAGGCTCAGTTAATGCATATTTATATTCTCATTAAATTCTTTATTTAGAAAAATCTTTAAAGGAACGATTCGAGAAATATTACAAAATAAAACTAGTATTTGAACATTTTTAGAGTATGGTTATTCACTAATGGTCGTCAATTCGTTATGAATTTCTTTAATAAACTGTTAGCGTGCTCATTTAATAAACTTGTAATTATCATTCTTGCAAGTCTTTATTTGCAGTGCATCTTGAACGATACCTTCACTTTGTTGATGAACGAATATTCTGTATTTTTCTTAGTCAGAAGACTGAAAAGAATAACGTACAATGATAAATGGTACATCATACAACTCCACACACACACATATAAAAACAACACTTATGACATCGCGAGACTTGTTACAGAAATAATAATTGTAGAAGCCAGTCCTAGTGGTCTTTCTATGCTATAGTTGAGCTGAGAAATAATTAAGTAAGATGCTTCCAAAAGGTATATGACGTGCGCGACATATGATGAAAAGAATAATTGTGAGAAAAGCAGCACTACTAAAAAAAAACAGCTGCAGAAGCTGAATGTAGAAGTTGCTGGTGATACGAATAATTGCGCCAGATATTGCAAGAGAATTTTGATGAGGTATATATTGAGCGAAACAGTGGAAAGATCTATGCTGATGAAATATTTTATCCTACATCCCGCATAATTATGTTCATAAGCATCATGAAAACATATTATACATATATTTATGCATATATATCAGTTCTTGGTCTCACTTATACAATATTTAATGAAAAATAAAACGTGTCAATAAAAGCGGTACCCAGTTTTTGCAATGATACAATTAGTATAACTATTACAAAAGTATAATAATCCATGAAACAAGCGACTAACCACTCACTGTCTGAAGTTCTTTTTTTCATGTTACCATCTTTGATGTGACAGGTTAGAACCAGTTGCAGTAGTATACCATAAAGTATTCAAAGCTACATTGGTTGTTACTGGCTTTAAACCAGTAGTTACACAGTGGTCCCTTTCTCGAGTTCATCTACCGTGGGTGGAGGACGGTTATTGCAAATAGAAGTTGAGAACGACAAACATATGGTGGTCATAATTTGAACAACTATTTCTTGGACATCCTATAAGTCATATAGTTTAAGCTTATTGAAGTGATTCTCACAGTTTTTGACGTTATTGAAGAATTAGTTAATTTCTACAATAGTAGAAAAGATATAATTCGTTAACTATGTGATTTTTTGGGTAACAACCTTTCCTTCCGTGCGTTGGTGAAGATACTTTGTTTGTTTGTTTGGAATTAAGCACAAAGCTACACAATGGCTCTGCACACCACGGGTATCGAAACCCGGTTTCTAGCGTTGAAAGTCCGCAGACATACCGCTGTGCCACTGGGGGGAGGCATTGTGTGAAGATACTAATGTATTCTAATTGTTTAACTAAACAACCCTGCGAATGGATGGCACCTACGTTTGTAAGTTAAAATAGATATGAGTAATGTGTAAGATCCTATTGTTAATTCAGAAGGTTTTAATAGCTACTAGGTTGTTAGTTTTTTTTCTGAAAACAATTCATTATATTACGATCTTTTGATATGATGCATCATCCACAAAATAATGGTGTATCCATTATTTTTTAATAACAACGAATGCACAAGTAACGAATACTAATTCTGATATCATCCACTAATAAGGAATCTTTGCTTGGCTTGTACATGATTATAAAACATGTTTATTTTTACAGCTTCTCTAAACCTGTATGAGCAAGATAACATGATTTTGTAATAGTCAACAAACATTTTAGTCGTTCAGTGTATCGATTAGTTTCGTACGTAGATTGTTCAGTTCCCTCTCCCGTAGCGTTCTAGTATCTAGAAGACATTACTGACAACATTCAAGCCTACTAACAGGAGGTACTGTTTACCTTTAAAGACCAGGATTTTAAACTCTGTACTTTTCATGGTGTTCGAAAAAACTGTAGAAGTCTTTCGGTCATTCAATATCAGCTATTACTTGATTACCTTTTTTCACACACAGTAATCTTAGCCTGACCTTTATCTTGAGATAAAGACACAGTTATAATTTATTTTCTTATTAGAGGCCCAGTAATCATTTGAATATCTTTATGTGTACGTCCTAGCTAGCACAGCCTGTACAGTTGTTTTCACTGTATAATACTTATGTAATACAGTTAATTTCTTTAGTGAAGATAACGTTTCTTAATTAACTTACACATAACGATTATTAACAGCAGACACAGACACATAGTATTGATAAAGGTATTGTATTTAGATGACGATTTTGAATTCAAGGTCTGATCAGAGCTTTAAAAAACAGTTTTTATTTATAATTAATTGTGAAAAGATGAAATAGATTGGACTAGTAGGACGACAATTAGCAACTTAAGTTTTAAAGATCAATGTTAGAAAAAATATAAATATCGAGATATATTTATAAAATATCTTTAGATATAAATAAAATTCAAAAACGACAGTTATAATCTAAAACAACAACAAAAAACCCTAATGTCTTATTATCATTACAGAAACGGATGGAGAATTTGAAACAAACTTATACTGTATTTTCACATTGACAATATTATAGATCAGTTATAGAAAACTAGAGCGTGTGCAGAATTTTCTGCCTTTAATAGTTCATTTTCTTCTTTCTGAGACAAACGGTAATGGCAGACAAATACTTTTTATTTTAGTAACGTAGCATTCTATCGCTGAATTTAAAACATCGAGGCAGAGCTATTATGATTCTTTCAAGCTACTCAGCTCGTAATAAAAACGGCATTGTGCTGGTACTTTGTCAGACGGTGTGCACACGAAATATTATACTAACACTTCAGAGTACAACAGATTCAGAACTCTTACAGCTGGTTAGTCACAAAATCAAAATCCATTTGAGGCTACGTATTTGATAGATGCAATACTCATGCACAATAGAAAAGCAAAGGTGGTAAGTTAGATATGTACGTAAAGAAACTGAAGTCAAAAAGTCTTGTTCGGGAGCCAAACAATATCGATAGATAGACGGACGGACGGACATACAGATAGATAGACAGAAAACTAACATAAAACTAAAAAGTATAGAAGTACAAATTTTTTCACACAAAGCAATGATATTAGACATTCATAAACCAATATAAAGGATGAATGCATTGACCCGAATAGATGGCAATGTCGAGGCTACTATCAGCTTCTTAAATGTTGATAAAACGAAACCTAAAATTAAAAGTATTCTTTATCATTTTGCATGTTTAAACATGATACGTCAATAGTATCGACTGAATAACTATTACGAAATTTGTATAATACATTGAAAACGAGCCAATATAAAGATTTCTTGTTATATGTGTTTTAAACAACCTCAAGAACGCACGCGACGTCTCTGAAAAGAAACAATTTCGATAAAAAGCAGCATCACGTATACTTCAGATCTTTATCAAATATCTGCAGTTCTGCTGAAATAGATCTAGATCTGGCCTATTATCATTCTCCCGCTCTTTGAACTGTAATATTGTTAATTTGACCTATTATCATTCTCCCGCTCTTTGAACTGTAATACTATTACCTGAATGAATTTGTTTAATTTGCTTTTTCTAAAAATAGTTTGCTTATATTGAAGCTGTCATGTACACACACACACACATATATATATATATGTGTGTGTGTGTGTGTGTGTGTGAATGAAGAAATAACCGGGTTAAGAATGACTTGGTAAACAACAGAAAGAAGGTGCTCCTCAAATAGAACTTTCATTAAAAATATTAAAAATTTTCTTGTCTAGTGAGTATAAGTCAAATCATGATAAAGTAAAATTATAATAACACTCATTAATTTCACCACCCATGTGATTACAATTGATGAATTTCAAATGTCTAAATATTGTTTTAGAGCATAGATTTACAGTTCGAGTATATTTTCACATGAAATATAATTTCAAGTAGGGTTAGACTAAAAATGAATCTCTTTCTCAACGTTACTACGCTACAGGCGAAACACATAAATCTTTTGTTCAACACTCCGTCTTTCACCTCCTTGATAAAAAGCAGAATAACAGGATCTCGTGAGTTTTCAAGTTCTCTCTCGATGCGTACATAAGTATCTAAGTTTTATTCGATGAGATCTCAAATAACGGTGCTTGGCATTAGAGGCTCTGTAGGGAAATTACCGTAACATATCACGACATGGTGCTGATCAAAGAGTTTTTCACATGAATCACCTTTTCCGCGTCACCACGTGTTATAACGACGTAGGAGAATGCTATTTGTCTCCTCGGGCGGCCCGACTTCTTACGTTCAGCTAAAACGATTACTTCGGTTCATGAAGGAGAAGAGCTTCTTGTCTGGCTCAATTTTATGCTTCAAGAGCCAAAAGGATGGGTGATTAAATAAGTGAGGCAGTGTCCCACCTGCAATATTCTGATGAGGCAAGCACCTAAAGCAACCAACTAGTATAAGTGACATAAATATCACAAGTAACAAGGAAGCAAGTTAACAACATAATGTAAGCTCTACCATGAAGTACTCTTACCAAGCTAAAGAATATGAGAGTAAATTTTAATTTCAACATTTATTGATTTATTACAATAATAGCGCTTTCGTTTCCTAACCGATCTTCAAGTTCATACGTCATTGTATTTTTGTATTTGTCATTGTATTGTTCATACGTCATTGTATTTTAAGATTTTCTTTAATATTCGTGTTCTTTGAATGTCGAAGCAAAATGTTGTTCTTTTAGCGCAAAGCTATACAAAGGGCTATCAGCATGCTCCACCGTGCGGAATAGAATCCTGAATTTTAACATTGTAACTCCAGAAACATACCGCTGATCCACCGGCGAAGTGACACGTAATGATTTTGTTTGTTTGTTTGTTGTTAAGCAGAAATCTACAAAATTGGATATCTGTGTACTGGACCACCACGGGTATCGAAACCTGATTTTTAGCGTTATAAGCCCTCAGACTTACCTCTGAGCCATGGAGAAGAAGAGGCATAAAAGGTGAAATAATATGTCTTAACTAGTAAAATGGCCTATTTGTCTTAGCGTATTTTCAGCCTGAAAAGTAATATAATGATACATATTAGCGTAATGTGCTCTCTACTTTTGTTTACGGCTCAGCGATCAGCTTAATCTATTATAAAGCTAAAGATCTGGGTTCGATCTCTGCAACGGGTGCAACAAACATAACCCATTGTGAAAGTTTATGCTTAACAACAAAACCCAAAACTAATTATTATGTTACTACTTTTCCATAAAATGTTTAAATCGTTTAAACTGAATACCTGTATGAATTAATTCTTGTTTAATGCCATATTAAAATACGTTGCCCATCTTCAGTGTAGTGGAGTAGCAATGGTAACTGGGTTATTTCAAGATATTATTAACATATTAAAATACGTTGCCCATCTTCAGTGTAGTGGAGTAGCAATGGTAACTGGGTTATTCACAAGATATTATTAACATATTAAAATGCGTTGCCTATCTTCAGTGTAGTGGAGTAGCAGTGGTAACTGGGTTATTTCAAGATAACCTTCTTCTTTTAATTTTGTTTCTCTGTAATTAAGTACAAAGTTACACAATGGATATCTATGCTGTGCCCACCACGGGGATCGAAACTCGATTTTTAGTGTTATGAGTCCGCAGACTTACCGCTATACCACCAGGGGGGCTTACCTTTTAAGTATGTTGTTTTAAATAAGGCATGAACAACCGTATTTTAATGAATCAACTCAGAGTTTATAATGAAAGGTGGATCTGATCTAAGTGAAGAAGCCGAAAGAAAGAAATGAAACTTTTAATAAAATATCAACATATATTGTTTGTTCCTCACTATTCTACGTCTCATCTCCTAGAAATATAAATCTGAGAAAGCAAACAACTTAAAGAAAGGCTTTGAAGAAAACAGCTTAAGATTTCAAAAATTATTATGTTTACAGTGGTATTGTATTTGTAATATTTTATCTGAGCGGCAACTCATATGACACAGACTAAAATACAAGGTCAGAAACCCTAAAGTTCGGGCATAGCCGTTCCTAACTTAGACTTGCTAACTAGAAGGGGAATGTCCAGCCAGAAAATCCGCCTACTTTTAAACCGAATGTTGAAATTGACGGTCACTTTTATAACGAGCCCACAGCTGAAAATGCGAAGCGTGTTCAGCAGCAAACCGTTTGATCGAGTCCTGAGCTTTCCGCTCTACAAACGACACGCTTTCCCCATTAACAGTGGAAACTTAGATAATAATGTGACTAAGTATCTGAAACCCACGTTTTAACATTTATACGTACATTTACTAAATTTATTTACTCATGACAAGTTAACCTGTATTATTTTTAAATTGTTGTTGTTATTGGCTTGGCAGATTATATTCACGTAAGTGAGGTTCTCAAATGTTTTTTGATTTGATGTAAATAAAACTGTTATGCTTTAGATTAGACGATATTGATAAAAATGTATAAAAACCTTAAATTGGAGACATATTCCAACTTTTTTTTGGTATTAACAACGCTAAAGACCGGGTTTCGATACCCGTGGTGGGCAGAGCACAGATAGTCCTTTGTGTAGCTTTATGCTTAACTACAAAAAAAAAAAACTTGAAATTCATCCGAACCAGTAGTAACGATAGAAAATTTGTTTCCAGTACTAACTAAAATATTACTTGTTCTCAGTGTCTCCATAACTCCTATCTTGAAGTAATTTATGGGCTGTGTGATGTATTTTCTACGTTTGTATTAAGTCACTAACAGAAGTTTATCATCTGTGACTCATACTGTTGATAGCGCTCCTTAAAAACGTTAAATCTTTCCTACATTCAAAGCATGACACTGTTGGTAGAGGGAGAACATGTAAAGGTTAAGTTAGAATTAAATAAATATCATTTTGGTATTTAAGTTTAATCCTGATTGAAAAGAGGGGTGGTCCAGTTCTTCTATCGCCTAACTATCTTTTATTGTAGGGATTAGCACTCTAAATGCTAAGAGAAAAAAACCCGAAGAATCGATAAATGTTTAGCTAGTGCCCCATACCGTACTGATAATGAGAGCCTGAACGATCGTAAATGAAGTGATAATATATTCAACACTGTACCCTTCACCCGGGCTGCAATGTCCACTATTTCCACACCATTCTGGAGCTTTCGTTCTTGAATACATTATGACTCACCCTGACGGAACCGCTCGCACAAACTAAGCATGAAACTTATTTCAAACCGTGAACCTCATTTGTATTCATTATATTCATTACTCTGAAATTTAGCTTTTAGCATTAACTAACTCTATTCAGCCATGACAAGTTCATTTATATTTTTCCACTGTCAATGTTCGTGGACTTCACCATAACAAGATAGAATATAATAACATGTAAGAGTATTAAAACAGATAAATTGGAGCTTTATTTTAAATATCAAATTACCGATACTGATAGAAAAATAAGAAAAACATGAGAGAGAATCTACTTTTTAGATCTCGACCTCTTATATCAAGAAAAAAATCCTTGTTTAAAAAGTAAGATTAAGATAGGGTTAAAGCTAAGGCAGTAGCAGGATAATCTGCCGTCCTCATATCCTAACTCCTTGTTTAAAAAGTAAGATTAAGATAGGGTTAAAGCTAAGGCAGTAGCAGGATAATCTGCCGCCCTCATATCCCAACTCCTTGTTTAAAAAGTAAGATTAAGATAGGGTTAAAGCTAAGGCAGTAGCAGGATAATCTGCCGCCCTCATATCCTAACTCCTTGTTTCAGTCGACAGTTAAACTGTTGTAGAACATAAGAGGTTTAAATTTCTTTTATGCGACATAACAATTATTTGAATGTTTTGTTTCATGATCATGTATCAGAGTTTGAGTCTGTAAATGAAGCTATTTCACAACATTAGTTAGTATGGAATTATCATATTTTCTGTGTTGCCCCTATGTTGATGTGCCAGACAGAGCGTCTCCATCGTTTAATTAGGTAGGCACTCATTTAAAACAACAAAAAAATGACTCCCTGGACGAAAAACGTATATTACCTGTATGGCTGCATCTCTTTTTCAAATGATGGTTTTCAGTTTTTTTCTATGAAGACAAGAGGATGTAGATGCTTAAATTAACTTAATTCAAATGAAGGAAGTAAAAAAAAACTTACGTAAACTTACGAGTTCATTTTAAAAATAGCGGCGAAATAAAAAAAAATTGGACGACATGAGTATTGACGGCTAAAATAAAATGATAATAGTGTACCCGAATGTTACTTTAACAGATATAGGACAAAGATAAAGCACCAAAAATTTTAACTGCAGTCACGTATATTCCATGTGTTTTTTATCAAATGTAGTGAAAATACATTGAATAATTTCAGCTTTTCCTTCTTTAACTCTGCACTATAGGAAAGTCGACGGAGTCCCCGATTTGGTAAATTTGAAGTTAAACATTAGGAATTAATCTTATCAATATCGATATTTCTGTAAAACTTTTAAAAAGATTAATTCAGTGCTTTAAACGCTATTGGGCTTTATTCTTGATAATTTCTATTTGATTACATTTTTATAGAGGTAGTCTGTGATACAGAGTCGTTTTGACGAATTCAAAACATTGAAATTAAACCAATATAAAATTAGCTGTGTTTGACAAATATTTCAATCTCGTTGGAAGAGCTACATAAAAACTATCAGTTTTCAACTTGCCATCGAGACATATTTGAACTTCAGAATAAAATAACCTTTTTATAAGTATCTAAACAGAAAGACTTTCGCTTCTAATTTAAAAGCTAGTACAGGACTTAGTACTATAGCCTTTTCTTCCACTGGCTTAAAACACAATTTTTCTATATTTTTTCCTACAAGACAGTATTCATATAAAAGTTAGAGATATAACACGACGATTTTTATGATTTTTCATCTGTAAAACTATATAGGAGAAATAGCATTTTATGAGAAATATCTGCAAGTGTTAGCGCAGTGGTATATAGCCGCAGTTGCGAGAAGTGACACCAGGCAACATGCTTACCACATATATATTTGGTTTATGGTGAACTCTAGGTCATTTATCGAATAATCCTGTCACGGACGCACTTTGGGCTTGACGAATAAACGTCACAGCTCCTACAAAAAAGAAATTGTTATAGTAAGAATATCAAGCGATGTAATGTCAAAGGACACAACTTTTCAAGAAGAAGCTCTCAATGCTCTTCTGCAAAATGAAGGATATGGCTGTGAACAAGAATGCTCCGATCCATAAAGCTATTGGAATGGAACTGGAAGTATTATTTGATACTGTTAACAATATATTCGGGAAATATTTGAAGTCGGTGAAGGCTCTCAAATCATAACTTTACTTGCGCTTCCACGGCACACTTCAAAATCAACAACTGTTTTAATGAGAAATGTGATCGAAGAAACTATAAACACATTGGATCACATGCCTCTAAGTTCTCTGATTGGTCTTTGGTGCCTTTGGTCTGTTTAAACGTTGTCCTGGAAGCCGATGTCAATGTAGAGTGAAGTGTCTGTGTAAATTATTTCAAGACATGTGGTCTAGCATTAATTTTCTCAGTAGCATGTTACGCTGAAAAGTGTATGTCGGGCAACAGTGCAGAATCGTGACCATTAGAATGAACATGATCTAGGAGGAGGAAGCAGTTCCGTGGGAAAAACAAGACCTGGTTATTGTTTAAACACCTATTTTTAATTTTCCTCTTTAAAGAGTAATAATATTGAAAGCTTTTCTCTAATAATTTTATAGCCTACTTCATCGTACATAGAGGCGAAGTTTTTAAGAAAAACGTGTGTATATATCAAATTTCTAACATATTAATTTAACCAACTGAAGTATAATAACGTTTGTTCTTTTCCAATTGTCTTATAAAAAGATAACCGGAATTGATCTCGAACTGAGTCTGATTAATCTGATTAAAAGAAAAGTTGACGAGTATTTTTGACTTTACGACCAGGGCAACATGAGAAAAGGTGACAGACAACTCGATGGTAGCAACTGTTTTGTTTCCAAGCTGAATGAAATCGAAATACAAGTCATTAGAAATTATGTTTAAAATGATCCCCAACGTTATTAGGGTGTAGTTAGAAAGACAATTAGGAAAATTTACTTTGTTTTGCATATAATCGTAATAACTGCGAAAAATATATAAGACATACAACAACAGCATGAATCCTTTGTAGATGATAACCATGACAACGTAATACATATGTATCATTAAAGGAATCTTGAAGCGTAATAATCTAAAACCTTCTGTATTTTTCGTTCTATTAAAGTGCTCTGAAGATCACATAAGTCATTTTTGACAGATGTGTTGAGAGTTAGAATTGATTTTAAAATCAAAAAAGAATTTGCTCTTAAACTACTAATAAAAATACTCGTTTTGGTGTGCATTTCAATCTCACGTTGGTTTAGTTTAAGTCCACTTTAACTGTGTAAAAGAAGTATAATGACTCAATCATGAATTAGAGTAGATGTTGTTATTCCTTTTTACATTCACTTTTACATAGGTGGAAATTGAGTAGAATTATCTCAGTTCGGAGATGAATTTTAATAAGCAACTAAAAAAAAATTCTCCAAATTACTTCACGAGATTTTTTTGACGTTATAAGTGTAACCAGGATAGACGACAGACATACGGAATATCAAGACATTCACGTCAACAAAAACATGTTAGAGAGAGTGCAAATAAAAGGAAAAGAAGTAACGAAACAAGACGAAGATAAAACAGTTGCTATTACAGAAACTGCAGAATGATCGAATCTTTGTTATTTTAGTTTCTTTTTTCATGTCAGGCTGTTGGGTATCTTTTTATTAATAAAAAAGAACGACCTTTAAGCTTCGTGTCGTTTCAACACAGAATCACAGAAGAATATACGCTAAATTTCTCATGTGCGTGAGATGTCAATAGAGAAGGTTAATATGTTTTTTATCAAGAAAATACTAGTGAACGTTTATTAATGATTTCCTAATCCTTCGGACAGACTGATATCCTGTTAGCGTTTTGTTTCTTTCAAAAATGACTGAACGTGTAGGATTAATGGTATAGAGGTTTAGAGGCCCCTTGAGGTAGCGTGAATCACTCTATTGGCCCTCAGATGGTACTGGGCTTCAGCATTCTCTCATGAGATTGTATTTAAAGTTTCTTCCCCCACAAATGTTCACGTGTGACTCAAGCGTTACTCTGACTAAATATGATTAGCAATTGCTGGGCTAGAGCCTAAACCTTATAATACATTGTTAGCGGGTACATAGTTGATCAACGAACTTTTAATGAAAGCCACAAACTAACTTATCCGGTTCGTCACATCAAAATGACAACTTTGTTGAGAAACCTAAGGTACTCAAGCACGAACACGGATGGGGTGTTGGAGAAAGCCTTATAAATTCTGAACAAAGTTTATTGTTAAAGTTTCCTTTATTGTTAAGTAGTAATCATATATTTTGCTTAGAATCTGGGCTATCCGATTCCATTTTCATTTCACGAACATTAATACAAATATTGCATGCTGTTGATAAAATATCATGAACATATACTTTAGTTGTCAATTTTACTCATTATTATAGATAATCCATAAAGGTTTGAATACATGTAGCTATAAATTACTATCTACAATCAAGAAGGAAATAATCGAATATAATATACCACCACAGTTTGTTACTCAAACTGTGATAATTAGCAAAATAGAGAAAATTTGGTTGTTTATGTATACAATATTAGATTATAAAAACCCTATAACCCGAGCGCTTTTGAAAGGTTTTTATCATCTTGTATCAAGACTTATTGAACCTACGTGTTTTTCTGACATTATAAATGTATATAATATTAATAGTTAAACCGTAACCAAGTACAGAATAAATCAATGGGACATGCGTTTCCTTCAGAACTTCATAAATCATAACCTTAATTACTAAAATACTAGCACACTCTTATCTGTAATAGCTAATAGTACTAGTATTGTTTAACACATTGAGTACTCATAAGCTAGTTAGAGTATCCATAACATGAAGAAAGAGAAAGACTATGTGCATTTTTTATGTTGGAGTCTTCTTCACCACCAGCTACTGTTTTTCATTAGATTATTTGGAGGGAAATCATGTACAAATAAATAAGGAATTTTATTAGAAAATTATTGTAGAACTGTGTCAATAGTTTTGAATCATTAAAAACCCTTTCCTTGCATAATTATACACTTCATTGTTATTTATTTCTTACATCCTTTAAATTCTCACCTCAGAAAATGCTGACAGTTGTAAAACTAAGAAACTACTAGTATAATTATTGTTTTATGCATGATATTATGAACAACGTGTAGAAAGTCCTTTGATAAAAATAGCTTTTTAAATAACAAACATAAGTATCATCCGTTAATGTCAACTTTTATATTATTAGCAAACGCTTAAGAAACAACTAAAAACAAAATAAATATAGACACAATTCATTTATTTCGGATATAGAAAACAGTTCTCCACATGTTCTATGTTAGCAAATACTGACTCATGAATATGGTAAAGGGCCCGGCATGACCAGGTGGTTAGGGCGCTCGACTCGCAGTCTGAGGGTCGCGGATTCGAATCTCCATCCCACCAAACATGCTCGCCTTTTCAGCCATGGGGACGTTGTAATGTGACGGTCAATCCCACTATTCGTTGGTAAAAGAGTAGACCAAGAGTTGACAGTGAGTGGTGATGACTAGCTGTCTTCCCTCTAGTCTTTCACTGCTAAATTAGGGACGGCTAGCGCAGATAGCCCTCGTGTAGCTTTGCGCAAAATTCAAACCAAACCATCTATGGTAAACAATACTGACTCATGAGTGTTCTATGTTAAACGATACTGGCTCTTGACTGTTTTATGCTAGCAAATACTGACTCGTGGGTGTTATATGGTAAAAAATACTAACTCATGAGTGTTCTATGTTAAACGATACTGGCTCTTGACTGTTTTATGCTAGCAAATACTGACTCGTGGGTGTTATATGGTAAAAAATACTGACTCATGAGTGTTCTATGTTAATCAATGCTCACCCAAGAATGATCTGTGTTAAACAAGGCTCATTTATGAGTGTGCTATATCAAACAATGTCCACTTACGAACACTCTCTATGTTGTTATATAACTGGGACCAAACTACTGAAACTTGTTAAATATTAAACAATTTTCAAGACTTCGAATTGTACATAGCTTTCGTTAAATAGTTCTAATAACATGTTCTTGAAACGATGATGATAGCTTATGTTTTCTTCTCATACAGTCTCTTATGTGCTTTTCTGTTTGTTTGTTTTTTCTTTCACGGGCTTTCAAATATTTGTGTGAAAGTCGGTCTTGCTTCGGAATGAAACATAACCTCATTAGGCTACTGTGGATCAAGTAACGTTGCTTCAGCAAGCAAACAAACATAGAAACGGTGGGAAAGGACATGTATAGCTAATAATAGAAAATTAATGTTAATTGCGTAAAATTAAATAAAGAAAACAGTATCTTGCAGAACTGATAGTATGAAACTTCTTCTTTCAAGGCAATTCTTGACAAAAAACAAACTTGGTTAAATTAAGGGTACAAGAGGGGCGTGGATCTCATTCATCTTTGTGAAGTTGTTAGTGTCTGTTAGGCTTAATGACTAGAGAAAACATTTAATGCCTTACAATGTAGCTAGTTGACTTTAATTGATCAGATATCAGAAGATTGCTACAAAGCCTTGGATAAGAATACATTGCATGAACAAAATGTTTCAAGATGTTAAACTTACAATAAACTCAAAGTAATATATATATATATATCCTAGATGCAACTGAATATTATTAGTTTCTTTTAAATTTGAGTTCCAAGTATATTTTTTTTAAAGCCATAACGTAAACTTTTAAATAAAAACGGGGAATTTTTACCTTCAGTGGTTATAATTTTCTAAAGTAGGGTGTGCTTCATGAACGAATGTAGTATGGCCAGAACGCTATCACAATATTTCATGGTTGTGTTGTACAGGAGAGTTAAATTTAGAGTGTAGATTTGAGATTTTTTTCTGGTAACGCCAACGGATTTAATCTTTCAAAGATTCACCCCTCCCCATATTTCTTTATTATATTGTACCGTTGTGTGTAATACTAGTTTAAAATATTTATAATGAGTTCTTTTTTGTAAGAAAATACTGCTGAAAATCTATTACAGAAGTAAATATTGTGAGAGAACTTTAAAACTGCCGACTGAGTCTTATTAAAATGAGCAAACATACGAAAATCATTTTTATGAATTATGTATAATTAAAGACATTGCATGGTGATTTTTCTTTGATTAATTCTTATTCTTAACCCTGAGGGTAATGTTCACAATGTCAAGCTTTATGTATAAGTCTATAGCTAACCCTAGAAAAAGGAATTGGCAAAAAGTATTACAAATGACTTCCCGCCAACGGGTAAATCTGATTTTTTAAAGATGGCTCAAAGTAATACTGAAGAGGAACTTTGTTAGCAGAGTGCAACGCACTAAAGCTTAGCCTTAAATATGTCTGAGTAAGCTGTATTTAAAAAGTACTCGGCTGTTCTTGGAAGAAACGTGACGTTGATCATCTTAAAATCCAGTTATTGTAACACACCATTCTGTTGTTACTCATTCGTTTATACTTTAGAGATCTTTGATTTGTGCGTTTAAATAACGTTCATGTTCCAAAAGCGATTACCGTGAAATTAGATTCATAATACTATTATCATTTCAGGTGTTTTCTTTTTCATAAAACGTCAACACAAATAACCATAAACAACGAAAAGCTACAATAGCTTAACACTTAAATTGCCGTAAAATTACAGGTAATTTTAAGTCTATCGCCTGTTAGAGAGTTCTGAATTTATTTTACCACCAAACACTATACAGAAAAGCATTTTCATTTCATGCACTGAAAGTGACATTGATGATTGACATTTGTTAGCGGTTACCAAAATTTTGACCACAACTCAGCGTCGAAAATAGTCTATCAGCTATTAGCATATGATTGATCGACCGGAAAGCAAGACATTTCCTTGTAACTTACTGATATGATACTATATCATTTATTCGTTCTTCGTGAATTCAAAAACTAACGTGAAATAAATTCATAAAGTAAGGTCAATGAACGTCCTGTAATTTTTTCAATACTTTGAGAAACAATAATCATTTACTATAAAAACTTAATTCAAAAAGATACGCTCTTTTTTATGTAATCAGTTCTGAAGAGCTTAATAAACCTAATTACAGTTTCTTAGTTATAACATAAGAAAAAACCTCTTTATTACTTTCTTTTCTTCAGTTAATTTAATAAATCGCGAAGCTCTTGTCCTAGAAACCTAGTGTAATATATAAAAAAATATAAGGTTATATATTATATGTAATATTATAACTGTTGTTCTTATGCTTTAGTTTTAAAACATTTTGTAACAATAACACCCGTTGAGCTGTTTTTATCGGATAAGGTTTTTTTTTATTGAATTTCAATAAGATATATGTTTCGTTAGGTTTCTGAAGCTCAAACTTATAATCTTTTTTCTTCTTCTGGGAAATCAGATTAATTTGATTAATACCAAGCTGTACTTGTTAGTTGTATTCATAATACACATGACATCTTTTACTGTCAGTAAACTGAAACATTTTATTATGTTAATTACATAATATAAAAGGAAATAGGAAAATACGAAACTGAATATATTGTCGAAAGGCTTCAAAAGGCAAACTGCAATATTTACTAAGAAACAAACTAATATAAGCATCATTTGGGTGGAGAGGAATCATTTCGGATATTTTCTACTACAAACTTATAAATTATTCAACTTCGGGATTTAAAATTAATAAATTGTAATAATTTTGTTACTTCTAAAGAATGTAAGATTTTTTTTATTGGTATTCGTTTTGTGCATTTTCAACCTGAATGACACCTTAAGCGACACATTTGAAAATGGTTTTTCAGGTATTTATTAGAATAACTTCTTTCATTTTTATTCTACATTGGTTTTTTGATGATTGTTAAAATATTATCATATTCAGTTTGTGTTCCAAAAATGGAGTATTGTACTTTTCGTGTTAAGATAAACGTGCATTAAGTTTTATTCCCCTTCTCTAATGTAACAGCTTGAGCTAAATTCAAATTTTACTTCATGACTTACGTCACTCAAATGATTAGTATTATATTTTTTTTAGTGAGAATTATGCTTAGTTTTAAAACAAGGGAAAAATATAAATTTCAAATTAATTGCCCTGGGATTGTCTTTGGCATACCTAGATTTTTTTAATACGTCAGAAAAACCAGTTTTATAGGGTTGAGAATAATGAAAAAAATGTTTAGAAGCATGAAAATGATTTAAGTCAATTCCTTATTTTCAAACTGTCTGAAGAGATTTTATCTAAAATAACTTTTTTTAAAATTATTGATAAACATAAAGCAATTTTCAAGTGCTATTCTCATACCAATTTTTTCTAGGTAGCTTCAAAAATATAATAAAAGTATTTTGCCTCTGAAAACGAATTTTTATAAGATCAGTTTTCTGTATGCCAAAAAAGGTACAGATTATGGGAGGAGAATTAAAAAAACTATTAATAGGTCTTTAAGAAATAGCATTGAAGAGGTTTAAAATGTAAGTTATTCGAAAATAGACATTCGTGTTTGTTTTGTCTTGCATTTAACAAGGATATGGTCATGCCGCTTCCCCCGTATAAACCATTACTCCTTACAACGACAAAGGCAGGAGGGCAAGCTTCAGCCAAGCCAACAACTAGACGTGACCAGTTTAAGCACAGGTTTAGGAGTGTATTTATATAAAACTTTATCATAAATTATGACCAAAATAAACACACACACACACATATAGTGATTTATTAAATCTTAATCACTTACAAGATACCCTAAATCCAAGAATGATGCAAACTACAAGTAACGATCAATAAATAATATAACAAAACAATAAAATGGTTACAAACTTAAACAGAGAATTAATTTAGAATAGTTGAGGAATTTCACATCAAACCAATGGACACTGTAAATTATAAACAAAATCAGCATATTGCTAAAGGGATGGACGTGGTTTACGTTTATTTTAGGAAACTGAACAACTGATATATTGTCATATTCATTTTCCATTCTCTCTCTTTTTTTCCATCACATTTCTTTTACGGTAAATCACCACATCTTCAAAATTACACTATACACGTTTAATTATACGCCAATCACAAAATTGTTGCTTCTCATAATGTTACTGTCATAATATCATCTTTTTCATATTTTGTTAATTACTCAGTTAGATGCTGATTGAGGAAAGCCTACGATAGGAAAGACTTTGGTTATTTAATCCTCTATCAGTTGATATTAATTTTTCAAGAAAAAGTACAATTCTTGCTCAGCAATAGTGCTAACAAGCTAAAGACGTAAATAAATGACGGTGTTCCAACAAGTGGTATAAGCCTCGTAGAAAACGTGAACTATTTCGAGCATCATATGTATGTATACCAGTTAGCATAAAGATGATCAGGTTTACTGAAATCACGATGTAATAGTTTTAATCTTCTTTCATTCATGAGAGATTTGTTATTTTTTCAACTACAGCCTCTTTATATGGAATAATATCTCAATATATTTCAAAAGAGTTGATATATTCAATAGCCAAGCTCAGTTAAGGCAGTCACAGTTGTGCTTACATATGATAATCACAGTTGTCTTAACGCTAAAATATTTATCTCAACGTTTTTTAAGATCATGCCAACGACTTACAGTACATTTATCAATCTTTATCGTTGCATGATTCATCGACAAATACGAAGCGTGGTACAATGATTATAAGTTCGAGTTAAACTTCTGAAACGCTTAGATTAGGTTAAGGTCAAAGAAACACTTTTTAGAATGTTAAAAAACGGAAATGAGTTTCACTCTAAGATTTATCTTATACTTTTTTATATTGTGAAACACGTTGCTGAAAGCAATTAAAAGATAATCAGAATATGCAATATTATAACTATTACAATGCAAATCAACTATCATAAAATAATATCAACCACCGCTTTAAGTTGATTTTTACTTACCTCAGGCATTAAGAGGGGCAACCGAAGTCGTCCAGAGAGATGTCTTTTACTTCCCTAAAAATATAACTTTGGGCCAGATGTTGCCAAGAGGTTAATGTGCCGGGATGTGGAATCGAGAAAACGCTTTGTATATTCAGTTGTGGACGCGTTAAAAAAAATTACGAGTCAATCCCGTTTTTCGATTCAAAGAGTCGGACAAAGCTTGCAACGGCGGGTGTTATTGGTTATCAGTCTTCCTTCTGGTTAGTAATTCCAGATTAGACACAGCTATACCTGAACTAATGGAGTCTCTAAGCTTGTCGTTTAGCCGTCATGCGATAATGTGCCATTCAGCTTAAAAACTCCAGTTCCATATTTATTGTTTCCTCGTTATGAACACAGCCTGTCTTCTATCAAAAACAAATATACTTGTTATCCTTACTTTCTGTTTCTAAGAATATTTGTTACCCTAACTAGTACGCTTGGTTAGATTTAATAAGCTAAATACTGTTTTGTTAACCAACACGTGATACTTTTTATATAAAAAAAATCTTACATTTGAAAACTCGCTTTTCGCATATCCTTAACAGTCAAGATTTTTCGTAACGTATTTTTTATAAAATCCTTATTACGATATGAACTTCCTTCTTTAAAATCATACCTTTAATTACATATATATATCACTATTTTCCGTGTTAAGTAAAATTGACAATAGGGATTGATTATTGTGTATTTAGATTTCACGTAAAAGTTTACAACATTTACGGTGTTATATTCAAACGCATATAATTACTTGCGTATAAGCCCAGGGAACGTTATATATATATATATATATATATACAAATACATATAAATATAAAACTGAAACATATCAACTATAGCACACGTAGAGAGTTTGTTAAAGTTGCTGCTAAAAATGTACTTGCTTAACTTACAGTACGGAGGTTGCTACACAATGCATTAAATATTTAAAGGCACAATGACTAACTGATTCGCTGTTTTGTTTCCATTTGTACTACGTGTAGCCAGGTGTAAATACATAGTTCACTTTATTCAAGGAACGTGCACAAATCTTCATTAGAGTATAAAAATCACCGAACAAATAGAACTGCTACAAAATCCCCCCCTTTGTTATTAATTTCAGTACTTTAAAGTCAGAGACAGAAATAATATATGATTCTATTTGTGATAAGGCATGGTTAGTAGCTTTACGTGGAATGGAGTCTTGTTTTTTATATTAAGTAGCTTTTTATATCCACACTTAAACTACTATTTTGAGAATTTGCGCGGGTTAAGTACATTGTTTAAATCTTCCGTTCCCATAGAACATCTTGTTAAAGGTTATATACTGATATCAATCTATTATTATGAGAATTTGCACGGGTTAAGTACATTGTTTAAATCTTCCGTTCCCATAGAACATCTTGTTAAAGGTTATATACTGATATCAAACTATTATTATGAGAATTTGAGCAGGTTAAGTACATTGTTTAAATCTTCCGTACCCATAGAACATCTTGTTAAAGGTTATATACTGATATCAAACTATTATTATGAATAAAACAATTTGACGGATATTGTAAGGAATAGGATCACCTTTAATCTTATCCGTGAACAAATTATATTTTCTACAGCATACATACTAATCAAATATAACAATTTTTAGAACTTATAATAATAATTTGAAGCTTTACATAGACTTTAGGGGAGACGCATCTGTTTATGAACATATAATTGGCCGTTTACGAGCGTACAAAACGTACGCTTGGAGATGGGGGGGGGGAGGTTCATGTATATTTAAAAAAAAATATCGAAAGGACGTCATTTACTCTCAATAAATAACTTTAAACATTATTGACTAACACTAATTTCGACAAATTTTGTCTGCTTAAAAACCTCTGCCCTGCTTCCCAACACACTATTTATGATAATTAATGTCCAATATTATCTCTTATAACATTGACATTCTGTATGGATACCTTCAGAGGGAGTAGGAGGGTCATGAAAAAACGCAGGTTTTATATTATTGTGAAAATGGCCAAAATTATACAAATACACAATGGATATTGTTTCACTTATGACACACCCTATTATGCCTCTAAACCATATTTTCAATGAATATTGTTTCACTTATGACACACCCTATTATGACTCTAAACCATATTTTCAATGAAAATATTTATTCATAGTTGCCTACCAATTCTTGGAAGCTTGGTATGCAGTGTTCTGTAATTAGCCATTACTTTGCAAGACACCGCGTGACGTAAATAGATAGAGGTGTTGTTGGAGAACGTCGTCAGAAGAGACTAGAAATGGCAAAATCAATCGTCAGCTTGAAGTGTAATGGAGTTAAGGAACTTTTCTCCATCTATCGTAATGAGACTTTCCAAGAAAGTAGGAGTTTCTTTTTACTCTGCGGAACTGCCAGGTGGTCACTTAAGTAGCCCGCAGTAATTCATCACTTCAGGAATGTAGCTGTGTTTAAAAACATTTAAAATCTCATTAGCGGCTGAAACAAACATTTAATGTGTTTGACGCAAAGTAGTTATTAATGTGAAAAATATAAACTGGGAATCCAACTTTTATCAAAAAGAAATAATTTATCTACGATTTATATATTTACAGTATTAAGGCCTAGAAGTCTATAGAAATAATAATAGTGCAATAATAGGGTTAGTTGTGCAAGCTACTCTTCGAATAATAGGCAAATTTAAATCAAGCAAGTCAGGGTTTTGCAGTTTTGAATCTGACAGTTTATTTTTCATACAAAAACTTAAATTTTCCCCCGATGGGTCAGCGGTAGATTTAGAGACTTACAGGGCAAAAATCAGGGGTTCGATCCTCCCTTGTGGACCTGATATTGTTGTCTTAAGTATGTAGTTAATAATTCAAACGTTAGTTTATGCATATACTTATCTTGACGTAGACATTTAGAAGGTCTTGGCGAGTTTTACATACATCTAAGTTAGAGGCTAGTGAGATAATTCGTGTGTTTTTATTAGGTTTTCGTGAAATTTTTTAGTTTTATTACCACTTTTCTGGAGAAAACATCATTTTTCTTTCTGTTTCCCAAACGTATTGCCATTAGGCTTAACCAATGATGATACTTGAAACTGATTTTTAGTTTTACACTCCGTGATACAATTTTTGTCAACACAAAAATTACAACTGTCTTATATATATATTATAATTATTTACACTTTATGATATGTTGAGATTACGTCTTCATCCCCAAGGCCATGCATATAGCCCCAGCTGTTCGTGGTAGTAATAAACAACTCTAGACAGTAAGAGTCCAAGATCTCACTAACATAATATTATCACCCAAACTTTGACACACAACGTCCCAGCAGAACTTGTTGAAGTATACCCGATTTATCTATTTCATGAAGTTGTCTGTGGTAAGTGGGAGATTTCACATATCCATTGATATGTCACATGTACTAGAACGTATTTCTAATTACGTCATATAACCTAAAAATTACGGTTTAAACGCCGAAAGAAGGTAAAGCACCCAAAAGCAATTGACCTGAGGTTTAGTGTAACACTCATATTATGAATCATTTGAAATATAGGTTTTTACTACTCTTATTGATTTTTTGATAGTGTGCTTGAAAATTATTACGATGTACCGATGTACTTTCTTATACTATGTAATTTTATGATCAAAATATTATTTGTATTAATTGTGTTGCATACTGTCATGATTATTGAAGTTTTGTAACCCGTTGAATAATGTATTATATATAATGTATTGTTGACAATGTATATTTATGTATGCTCCCTAGTGGCACAGCGGTATGTCTGCGGAGTTACAACGCTAGAATCCGGGTTTCGATACCCGTGGTGGGCAGAGCACAGATAGCCCATTGTATAGCTTTGTGCTTAATTACAAACAAACAAAATATGTATGTATATATAATATCTTAGTAAAAATTGTCTAAATCCAATTTTTAATTCTCTAAGGAAAGAGTTGTGACGAATTTATTATTATATATTTATCTTACTATCGACGTTTGTTTAGATAGTTTGCTAGTTTTACTACTCTTATTGAGTTTTTGAAAGTGCACTTGAAAAATGTTCTTATTTTCTCAACGAGTGACTGTTATTTGTGATAAAGGGAGGGAATTTGGTGAACAAAGCTCGATGAAGAAATGGCTTGGGGGGGAGGAAGTGTTTTACAAAGTGTTTTTTGACGGTTTGGGCAAGGCCAGTCTTTTAAAAAATTAATAAGATCGAACATTCATCTAAAGTATGAACAATTTATTATATAGATATACAAATGAAGAAGACAGAACGAAGTTTTTCTTATTTCTTTACTTTACTACAAAAAATTCTCGTCAAATAAAAAAATATTTTTTATTGTTCGACATCTAGCCTTGCGGCTTTATTGTTTGTTTGTTTGAAATTAAGCACAAAGGAACACAATGGGCTATCTCTACTCTGCCCACCACGGGTATCAAAACCCGGATTCTAGCGTTGTAACTCCGCAGACATGCCGCTGTGCCACTGGGGGGCACGGCTTTATTCATTACACATACTGTAGCAAAATAAAGATTTATTTAACATAATACACGTATGAAGAACAGCACAGAATTATATTCACAATAGACTATCTTATAGCAGAAATATAGATAGTGAAGTAAGCTGGATCGCCAACGTGATCACATGATATTTTTAAAGTTCCATATAGTAGAGCTACGAATAAGTGTGAACGTATTATTTCCGGTAGGTTGAAAATAATGTCGTTGTAACTTGAATTTATTAGATATCTGCCTTTTCTTGCAAAATGTCTGGTAGTAATTGCGCAGTTGTCGGATGTCCCACATGCAAATCAAGGAACAGAAGGCTCTCCTTTCATTCTTTAACTTCGAAATGAGCAAACGACAAAAGGAGAGCTCGATTGATTAACAAAATCAATCACACTGATAATAGTTTCAACCCTCACAAAGCCACCATCTGCTCGCGGCATTTTACTGAACAATGTTTCAAAATCGGTAAGAATATCTGCCATCTTATCTATTGTACTTACGAACTTATTGTGCTTTATATGCCTGATATATTAAGCAGTTTGTAGTCACGAAATGAGCACTTAGCACAGAAGTGGAACGGAATATCGACGACACATGGGCAGTGCAGAATACCCAGTGCTTACAAGTCATGTTTCGTACACGACTTGCCTTTCAGCTTACCAGTTAGACCACTAACCATATATGGTGCTTCACTTGATCTCTGTAGTAGTTCATTTAGATTGAATAAATCTAATTTCATTTTAAATATTCTCAATGTAAGTTTTAAAATTTTAAAAGTTTGACAGAATACCGGCGATGTAGCTTTAAAAAAAAAGCACTTGCCTAGGCCTATACCTGTATCTTGCATACGTAATAACTATTTTTACGACAGCGGAAGTCACGTGACTCTAGTAACACGTCATGAACTTCTAGAACGTTCACGTCCCTTCCTGAAGTCTCGAGAGGCTACTAGATATGCGGTAGTATTGTATATA
>NW_013665735.1:732608-735151 GCF_000517525.1 Limulus polyphemus | reverse complement strand
CGAACGGAGGCGTAACACTATTGTATTTCTAGCGGTATTTAAATCCGGCAAGACGCTATCATCTGGTACCATAGCAGATAATAATGTATACAAAATAATCAGATTAAGCATTACTAGAAAGCATATTACCTGTCACGTGTAAACATATTCAAATATTTGACGGATTTAAACGTGAAGTACATATTAAACTATATACTGAGCAGCACCTTACAGTTTTATTAATTTTACATTTGATATAAAATAACTTTTATTTACGTTACCTTGCAGTATACGTGTGTGCTTATTTCTTTCAAATATATTATTAATGTAGGCCTTTGTAAGTTGAAAGATAAGCCTCACCTGTTTTTACACACGTACGTAGTAGCTTCATATAGTCTTCCAGGCACCCAGCGAAATGAGGAAGGCTTCATTAAATAAGATAAAACTAAATAATAACAACGAAATAAGAAGTAAATATTGCCATAAGCAATCTTTACATAACAATTTTAACGGTGTTGAAGTTCCAGGAGGAAAGAAAAACTTTGAAGTCTGGAAATCTCCCAACAAAATTTCTACTACCTTCTTTATTACACTAAAATCATTATTTTCTATACAACAAAAACGGTTAGTTGCCTATTCTGTGGCAAGATAAATATGTAAAAAGGTATTGCATGCGAGAAAAGAAGTGTATAGGCCCGGCATGGCCGGGTGGATAAGGCGCTCGGCTCGCAATCTGCGGGTCGCGGGTTCGAATCCCCGTCCCACCAAACATGCTCGCCCTTTCAGCCGTGGGGGCGTTATAATGTGACGGTCAAACCCTCTATTCGTTGGCAAAAGAGTAGCCCAAGAGTTAGCGGTGGGTGGTGATGACTAGTTGCCTTCCCTTTAGTCTTACACTGCTAAATTAGGGACGGCTAGCGCAGATAGCCCTCGTGTAACTTTGCGCGAGATTCAAAAACAAACAAGAAGTGTATAGGTCTATCTGTAAGATGCTATCACCCACAGATCTAGCTTACTGTACTACCTAAGTTTCTGTATCAATGTTGACCATTCTAACTGGCAACCGGAAGTATTCGATGCCACAGTTACACTCAAGTGTGTGTACGTCACCTTGTTCCATTGTTGCAACAAGGTACTGTAGGGAATTGGCGATCGATGCAATATCCAAATCTGTTAAGGTATTTAGTGCTGTATTGTTATATTAGTACAGTAATACTGCGTGGGCGAGGAAATTACAAAATGCAAAATATACGATATAGTAATGGTGAGAAAGTTGTCAAATTAAAATTATTTTATTGTCAAACACGAATTACTATATTTTCTATTTTGCATTTTCTTTATATTACTATGTAATAATTTTATTACCAGTTACAGCTTTTACAGTAAGTAAAAAAGTAATTATTTCTATAAAATATTGTTGGTAACGCCTTATCAAAAATATGCGCATGGTCTCGCGATTTTTTGATACGATTGTTATCTATTTTTAAACAGGTTTTCAGTTAGGGTTGTAATTCCACCTGATTTGTTTTTAGAACAGGTTACGACGTTTCGATCACTGGTGCGAACATTATCAAGTACACTTAACTCAAAACAAAAGAATGTAATACATTAATAGTTTTGTTTTGAGTTTAATTACTCATGAAGTATATTTAATTACAAGTTACAGCTTTTACAGTAAGTAAGATTTGTGTTTAGAACAGATACGACGTTTCGAACACTGGTGCGATCATTCTCAAGTACACAAGTTCAATGGATTATGACGTGATAAACATTGTATACTACAGGACAGTATATTACTTATTATCGTTTCATTCAGTACATTTTTACACTTAAAAAAATTATATATATTAATTCTACATGCATTAATCGAATTCATTACTAATTTTACTAATTTAACATGTTTGTGTACTTGAGAATGATCGCACCAGTGCTCGAAACGTCGTACCTGTTCTAAATACAGATCTTACTTACTGTAAAAGCTGTAACTTGTAAGAAAATATATAATACATTGTTGACTTAAATGGCATGGCAATATCATTAAACAGCATGATACATACAATCAGGAGATTTAAGACATAAATGTATGAAAACATTTTGCAGTTAAACTCCTGTTTTCGGCCCGGCATGCCCAGGTGGTTAAAGCGCTCGACTCGCAATCTGCGGGTCTCGGGTTCGAATCCCCGTCACACCAAACGTTAAATACATACAAGGTTAAATCCATGTAAATAAAAAGTCGCTGGTTTTTACAGTTATCATACAAGCATTATGTAGAAAAAGTTGTTGTCATTAAGCACAAAGCTACACAAAGAGTTATCTGTGCTCTGCCCACTACAGGTATTGAAACCCGGTTTCTGGTGGTATAATTCCACAAACATACCACTGTGCCACTGGGGGGCATGTAGAAAAATATACATCATCTTTCCGCCATGTAGTTCTTTTTTTAAAGATACATGGGGTTAGGTAATATTAAAAACCTTAAGCATTATAATGTTACTCTGTCTAAGGAGGGCCCGGCATGGCCAGGTGGTTAGGGCGCTCAACTCGCTATCTGAGGGTCGCGGATT
>NW_013665735.1:728941-732175 GCF_000517525.1 Limulus polyphemus | reverse complement strand
AACGCAGATAGCCCTCGTGTAGCTTTGCACGAAATTCATAACAAACAAACTTCTGTTTTAGTATTTTCATAAACCCCAACCTTTATTTAGTTAATATTTGGCATGTATGTCTTTGGATTAAAACCAATTTCTTGATTTTCCGATCATATAATCATGTCCTTTTACCAAAATTTCTACTTTAAATAATGAATTTCCGTTTTTAGTTTACCACGTTTTTTCATATGGTGTTCTGCAATTGCGTTTCCTTCGTTTAAGTTTGGAATGTCTTTTACGTGTGCAATATTCCTGTGTTGCTTAATTACTTAAGCCGGATAATCAAATGTCTTAATTCTATAGGCAAACAATTTTAATTTAATCCAATTTCAACACATGTAAAGTTTAATGGATTATGACGTGATAAACATTGTATACTATAGGACAGTATATTACTTCACTAAGATCTTATTATCTTTTCAATTAGTATATTTTTATACTTTTTTTAAACTGTATATATATATATTAATTCTACATGCATTAATCGAATTCATTACTAATTTAACATGTTTGTGAATTTACACATCATGGTCGGCGGAAGCAATTTTGGATTGGTTAGGCAACTCAGAATAGTGTGCAAACATACCAGTGCTAGGGGAGTCTAGGAGCATGCTCCCCTAGACAAATTTTGAAAAACAGATGCTCTGAGATTGAATTTTGTGCTAATTTTACTATAATGTATTGAAGGTATTAATAATTTGCAAGCGCTTCTTTATGATTCCCAAAAATAGGTGTTCACTGGCACTTATACTCACCATAGCTATAAGCAAGCACTAGTATGAACACCTGCAGATTACACATGTAATTTATTATGCATTGTTATACTGATTAACACATACTACCACAAGTATATCTATTTACTTAGAAATAATTTTTGAAGTGCAAGTTAGTTTAAAAAGCCCTACAGTTACTGTTGCAAAATGTTGGTCCGGCTGATTCCCGATCTGCCAGACCTTCTCCGGCGCACATACATATCATTGATAGATAACCCCAATAATTATTTCTATAAAATATTGTGGTAACGCCTTAGTAAAAATATGCGCATGGTCTCGCGATTTTTTGATACGATTGTTATCTATTTTTTAAACAGGTTTTCAGTTAGGGCTGTAATTCCACCCGTCGAAGAGCTGGAAAGCTTTTGTGTTAATAAAACCTTATATCTTAACGTGGTAATTCAGCCTGCAAATTTCTTTTTTTTTTACTACATCTACGTTTAAATGACATTAATACAATCTTTATCGCAGAGTGCGCTAGCACACTCTGTGTAGGAATGGCACAGACGCCCATATTAAAGCAATATAAAAGTCATCTGGATTTTCTTCTCTCCAAATTATCAGAAGCTAGATATGAAGAGCTACCTGATATAGTAGCTCTATATCTGGTGTGTGTGCCGCTTTTCAGCTATTCAGAGCATCCCAAAACCGAAATTTCTTATTTTCGTTCATCATCATCTTTCTTCAACAGACCTAGCGCATACCTTGTTCTAGCAGTAGCTATACTTTTGTCATCATTTATTATAGCAAAACAGTCTTCACCATCTTTTATTATCTATTTTATTATTATTCTATGCAAAATGTATAAAGTTTTAGAATACACTCATTATACCTAGTAACTATGTATGCCACCTTATAAAAAAGGAGTAAACAAACAAGTATGAGGAAAAAATTATTGCTAAATAAAAAAGCTATGTAGGGCTGGCTACTGAACTTGAAAAACAAGAACCAAACAACACAGGAATTGCAGTAGACATATCACTTGATCCGGCCAATGATCACATAGCAGACCTAAGCCGTCTCGACTTTACATGGAAAATAAAATCCCCATATTACTGGCTTCCTCATTGGCAAAACAAATCGAACTCTATTGTAAAATAGTCATAAAAGTAGTATTTTAAAGTTAACTAAAGGAAAAGTAAAATTATGATGAAAGTTGAGATTCTATTCAAGCACCAAACTTCAGATAGACAAAGTAATGTAGGAATTTTATTCTCCATGTAAACTCGAGACGGCTTAGTTTGCTATGTAATCACTAGCCGGATCATGTAATATGTCAACTTCCGTCCCTTCTTGTTTGATTCCTTGTTTCAAGTTCAGTAGCCAGCCTTACATAGCTTTTTTATTTAGTTATAAATATTTTCCCAATACTTGTAATTTAGTGTGTTGTGAATGCTGTATGAATTAAGCGCTATTCTTAATACGTGTATTATGTTAAATCCTAACGAATCTTTCTTGTGTAATGACAAGCTCCTGATGAAACCGTATGGCAAAATATCGAGCAATATATATATTTTTACTGAAGTTGTTATCATAAATAACAAAACAAGTATGACCCACAAAATACTCTAGTTAGCACCAGGAAATCAAAAATACGACATAAATAATAAAACAAGTATGACCCACAAAATACTCTAGTTAGCACAAGGAAATCAAGAATACGACATAAATAATAAAACAAGTATGACCCACAAAATACTCTAGTTAGCACCAGGAAATCAAGAATACGACATAAATAACAAAACAAGTATGACCCACAAAATACTCTAGTTAGCACCAGGAAATCAAGAATACGACATAAATAATAAAACAAGTATGACCCACAAAATACTCTAGTTAGCACCAGGAAATCAAGAATACGACATAAATAATAAAAGAAGTATGACCCACAAAATACTCTAGATAGCACCAGGAAATCAAGAATACGAACGTTGTCTTATTTGTATTTCGTTTTTCTGCTAGTATTTTGTTTGGCTTCACGAGTTTATGTATAAATATGCTGTCATTTGATAACTTGTGCAATTGTTATTCTAGTAAATCTATTAAAATCATCTAGGTGTGGTGTAGTGCTTTGTGGCCCGGTCAGTGGATCCGAAAATGCATGGTTCACATTCCATCATTATAAAAACACGCTCCGCACTTAAGGGTCATGAGTGTACCATAGGAGCATTGGCGTCACTAAAATTGTCTTAGAAGGGATTCGTTTCTGTTCATGATACATATTTTGTAGATACATATGTGTATATATATATATATATATCAATAAATCGAATACTATTAAATATATTAATTTTTCATAGGCGATTAAAATCAGCACTATAAAATAATAATGAACTTAATACAAAACATAACAACATTATAATGAGATCAAAATTCAGAATTATTCTTCCATTACTAGTCATTGTTGTCATCCTTAAATCATAATGGA
>NW_013665735.1:726161-728677 GCF_000517525.1 Limulus polyphemus | reverse complement strand
GTATATATATATATATATATATATATATATAAATCAATAAATCGAATACTATTAAATATATTAATTTTTCATAGGCGATTAAAATCAGGACTATAAAATAATAATGAACTTAATACAAAACATAACAACATTATAATGAGATCAAAATTCAGAATTATTCTTCCATTACTAGTCATTGTTGTCATCCTTAAATCATAATGGATAATGTCTGTGGCCATAACACCCAAACGCATTGGGGATGTCCCATCTATTAGACAAAATCTTGACGCCGATGTCAAACTCGGCAGCAGCTAAGAAGAATCAGTTAAAGGTTAGGAGTTGAGTGCTTGAACCCATAACTTCTAAACTCCTACTGCCTTTCGATGTCTGCAGCTAGTTGTGAGAAGGCAGTTACCCATAATATTTAGATATAACCTTAAAGTATAAAAAATAAAGTTACTCTTATGAAATGATTCAGACCAGTATTTTTGGATCATCAAAACTATATTCCGGTTTTGGATTGTTTAACTAACTTAAACTCTTTAAAAGCAGACAATTCTGTTATTACTTATGATTTTGCTACATTATATACTAAAATAGATCTGAAGGGTTTAATCAGGGTTTTCAATGATCTACTTGATAAATTTATAGATACAGAAATAGTTATTCCAAAATATAAATTCACCAGACATCAATGTAAAATTATACTCAGTTTTTGTATCTATATTAATTATATTATTTTTAATGAAGAAGTGTATAAACAAACAATGGATATTCCGATGAATGCTAATTTTTCTTCAAACATGGCCAACTTGTATTTGTTATTCTATGAAAATTCACTTTGGAAACAGATATGAAACCCTAATCTGTATGTTTATACTTTTTGTTACATAGACAATTTAATTTCTATCAATAACTTGAATTTTGATCCAAACCTAATATATCCAACGGAACTTATATGAGAAGGCAGCAATAGTAGTGATATTCATACCCATTACTTAGATATAGATGGTAGTTTTGTAGAAGGCAGAGCACAGTTGAAAATTTTCGACAAAAGAATGGAATTTGATTTTCCCATTCTTGGTCTACCCATCCCTAACAGTGTTGTTCCGTTTATGTTGTTAAAAGAAATTATTATCTCCCAATTAAAAATATTTTTAACAATTCGTAATTATAGTAATTCTTTTATGGATAATGTTGAATTGTTCATAGATAAATTGAAATATAATGGTTATAGGGACTGGAATAAAAAAAAAATATTCTTTTTTATAATAAATATGAAACTGTATTAAAAATTAAACTATCGATTACGGAAACTACCTTGTGGAGAACTTAGAGTGCGTTAGTTACTCAAGGTTATCCTTATTTTAAGTAACTAATATTAACATATTTAGATATTTGATCAGCATATCGGGGCGGAAAAAACAACTTCAGGTAGCTGGGCTTGCCTCAGCTCATCAGGTTTATCCTTGAAAAGGGACGAAGATGGGGACTTAAGAATTATTAAGGTAAGGGACTTTAGTTCTGTTTAACATCGCTGTGGAGGATGGGGGTTTTGCAAAAATATAGGGTGGTTTATTTCTACTATAAGAATTATTTTCCTTTTTATATCTTATAATATTAAAAAAAGGTGGCAGTTGGGAATTTTAGGGTGGTTTATTTCTACTTTAAGATTATATCTAAATATTAAAGTTAACTGCCTTCTCACAACTGGCTGCATACACCGAAAAACAGTAGGAGTTGAGACATTCTGGGTGTAAGCACTTGGATCCGTACCCTTCATTGGTTTACCATGATTTTGATCTCATTATAATGTTGTTCTTGTTTTTTGTGTGGGTTTATACACATTTAAAACTGCACGTGTTATGACAAAAATACATACTCATTACTAAATTTAAGTTTATGTGTAGTCTTAATTATACGTATATAAATCCATTTTTTAGTAAATATTTTTCACCTTATTATATATGGCATTCGAATATTTGAGTTTGAGCATCGTAATGGACTGTATATTATCGTAATGTATTGTATGTTATCGAACTGGATAGGAGTATGTAGATGTGGAGAAACAGTACAGTCTTTCGAAGCATATTTAGTTGCCACAGCCTACATAAATATACGAAGAATTGATTTTGGATAGAAGTAATTTTACAGTATGGCGTTTGTATTCTCAGTACTGTATAGAATGGTATAATACTTGCCCATTCACAGTTCATTGGGAAACGGGTCCGCTGGACGTACAGTACGTATGAATACATTATGGTTGTCCTAAGACTATTAGATTAAGTGAACATGGCCGATCGTGGAATTAATGATTATTTGTGATTCAAAATGGAGACACGTTTGTAAGCCTTTGATGACGCCCATAATGAGTGAAGGTCAAATCCACTAATGGGTCAGACAAGAGTAGCCCAAGAGTTAGCGTAGGTGGTGTTGACTAGCTGCATCCCCTCTAATCTAATAGTAATAGTCTAACATTTCATATATAGGCACGGCTATGCGCAAGTAGCCCTTATTAAGATATATGTTTTAAGAAG
>NW_013665735.1:720171-726082 GCF_000517525.1 Limulus polyphemus | reverse complement strand
GGGGATTCGAACCCGCGACCCTCAAATTGCGAGTCGAGCGCCCTAACCACCTGGCCATGCCGGGCCAACAAGGTCATAAAATAATAGAAAGCACAAAATAAAATAAAACGTATCTAGATTTAATGAAGAAGTTTTAGTGACTTCACTGCATCTTTGTCATATAGTAAATGTAATAATCTGTTGCAAGATTCGATGTACAGCAATGAGTAAACAAATAAATTTGTCGTATAACATTCTATGGTTATTTAATAACTTACTGTTCCATAAAGGAATGATAAATAGGATAGGGAGTGCATGTAATCGTTACACTTTGTTTTTTACAACTTACATCGTTTAATTTCGCTGTGTCTGGATTTTTTTTGTTCAATTTAGTCAATATACTTGTGAAGCACAATGAGAAGGGGATCACCCACTGTTTGTTAACTGACGCCTTAGGATATATGAAACTGACATTGTTTGAATTGAGTAAGCATTGTTTCACATCCTTCTTTCTAAGCGAACATTAGCCATTGTAAATTACATTGGACTTTTTTTTTTCAAAACGTAACGTGCAAAACTTTTTAATTTTTAGAAGATTAATAAAAGTCAAAAATTATCACCAACAGATATAACAATCCGAACCATTAGTGAAGTATGACGTAGCCATTCTTGTGTTTATTTGCCTGTAAAGAAATATCGTGTCTTAAGAATATTCATAAGTTAAGAATATTCATATCAACGTTTTTATATTTTACATAAAAAACTAGCGTATTCAAAACCCAAAATACGTTAAATATCACTGTCAAAAACTCAAAAGAATAATCCTAACATCGACAACTCATATTTTGTATTCATATTTTAAATAAACGAGAATCTGTAGCTTTGTTTAGCCTTGTTTAAATAATTTTAGTGTCCAAACAAAACCAACATGTTCTTAGGCAATTATCAAGTTCAAAGCACAGGAGAGAACACTCGACAAGTTAGAAAACATGAAGTACATAAGAAAGGTTCATGAGGCTTTGAATAACGGATTAGGTCAGATTACATACAAAAAACTAATTTTCTCTATTTTTAAACGAATACTTATTGAAGTTAAGTAGGAGAGTAGCTTTCTTCGTTAGTTAATTTTACGTTAGAAGTTAAAAGTTCTCTAATTAAGGTTTGACAAATCAAAAATTTGATTTCTTTTGTAAATGAAAACAAGCAAATCCTAGCATTGCATTTATAATTAATTATAATTGTCACGAACATTCAGCACAGAATTAATGCGATAAAAATGAAAATGAACAATAAATATATACTTAAAATCATGTACCATTTAATGTTATACCTAATTAATTTCAGGAGAAAAAACAACAACAGAAATTCGAAAAATTTAGTGTAGAAGTATTTTATAAAGAAAAAAAAAGTAAAAGGCAAACAGCAAAATCAGCTGAAATATATTTCTATAAGGAACACTGTAGCGAGAATTAATTTGTTTAAAGGCGAAAAAAAAAAGATATATGTGAAAAGAAAGGCGAGAATGATAAGCAAACATGCGTGCTTAAGTTACCGGAAATATAAAAGACAACGTATAAAAGCCATCCAGAGTGTATTCCGAAGAAAAGGAGCAGGTCATACGTAACTAATTAGATTACATAGACTACAAACTCTTCGATGGATGATGAAAGAGAACAGAAAAGTTCACTCTAAACTCTGAACAAAATTAAAGCTTTTGAAAAAACTAACTGTTTTTTGCTTATTTCATGAAGACCCTGGTAAAACAAATATTCACTAGATATTACAAATATTAAAATATCATATTTTACACAAAACATAACATTCGCTATTATTTTATACTTGCAATCACCTTATCACGGCAATAAGTTTCACGAAATTACGAATTTGAATTTTGATTAGGAAAGAAGAGCTGAGAAGCAAATATAAATACAAACAGTAATATAATTGAACAATACTTTATAGCTGAGAAACACTGCATACAATCCAAACTATGTAATTGTCCTTAATAGAACTTGTACTAAAACAGTTATTAATATTCAATAATGAGTTTCACACTTTTAAATAAGATTTTCAAGTTAGATATTTCTTATAAAATTTTTCAGATAACTGCTAATGTTATGTATCGACAGCGTACAATTTATATAATTTTGTAAATCTAACAGAACATATGAAGCATGAATTAGTTTTAGGGGTGGATGACATACGTCTTAAATAGCAGGACTTGTGTAGTATTACCAATCAATGGTTAAAGAAATGTGATATTTTCCCTACTCCAGTTTCTTCTGCATCATCTTCGATTCCAGAGAAGAATTCCAACTCAGAATATAAGAATCTCTTGCCACAAAGTTTATAAAACCAGCTCTTGGCCAGAAGATGAACGCACTGCTACTACATATCCAATTGTGAAGATGCAAAGAAATACTAGAGCATGAACTTCGATCAAAAGAGAGTTTTCTTGGAAAATATATATAATGCATATCCGTCTTTACACAGTCCCCCAGTGGCTCAGCGGTATGTCTGCGGACTTACAACGCTAGAAACCGGGTTTCGATACCCGTGGTGGGCAGAGCACAGATAGCCCTTGTGTAGCTTTGTGCATAATTAAAAACAAACAACAAACACAACACTGAAACTTGAAGTAACGTATCTGGTGTAAATATATAGCTGAAGATTGGTATCTTGTTAGAGAAAAACTGTTTGGTTAAAAAAAATTCTGCTTCTTATCAAGGAAAGTTTTTAAAATTAATTTGATTAAAAATAATATTTTAAAATACATTTATCGCTTGCCTACTTAAGAGATGGAAGTTTTCTAAAATCGTTTTACGAAACAAAAAATAATAACTAAATAAAAAAGGTTTGAGCTTCATTTGATGTATCTAGCTTTAGAGCTTTTTTCAACTCTGTCATGAAATCAATTCACTTATCTTCATTTCTTTTGCCTATTAAGTAAAGTAAATTATTATTTTATATCTGAATTCAATGTAAAGATATCTATTACACTAATAAACGCAGTTTGTGTAGAAACTGATACTGTGAAAATTCCAAATAAAAGTTATGTTCCACGTAACTTGAATATATTTAGAATTCTAGTTAGTAACTATTATGGTGTTCTACTAAATCAAGTTTATGACATTATTCACATACATTTATCAGCCCAATAGTTAGAGGGTCACTTGAGCGTCACGCCGCTACAAAGCCCTTAGGTGTTCGACCTCAGGCAAAGGGGAGACGATGATGTCACCAGAGAGGATGACGTCATAGTTCCACGAAGTGGAACCACAGAGCACGGCTATCTTAGGAAGAGGTCATATCATAGTTCGATATCAGAAGGCCTGTTACTATATTCGGATGGTGTTATTAAGGTTCTGTTTGCAGATGGTGTTATTAAAGTTTTACACAGAGGGCCTATTACTATAGACAGATGTTGCTACTAAGGTTTCTATAGACAGATAGTTCTGTTGGATTGCAAAGAGATTTGAACTTCACATTGCTAGGCTGCCATGATGATCTCATTATTGAGTGTCTCAACATGTCATCAATGTCTAGACTTTATTCCATTTCACTTTATAAGTAAAGCATTAAATACAATTTACAAAGGCTGATAGGTCTTAGCTTTTGTTTTTGTTCTCTTTTATATAGTTATTTGTATTACATGTGTTTTACAACGGTAGAAAGTGTTTCACAGGATTTCATACAGATTTCAAAGTATAAATGAAAATTACAAATATATATTACATATGTTTGACAAAGGGTGATGGTGTTTCTATAGGCTGCTTATAGTTTTAGTTTACATAATTTTTACAATTATTGTCTTGAAAAAGACGCTTATTTAAATATTATGCAATAATTTAACATAAAAGCTGGCATTTTTCCTAGCTTATTTTTATTCTATCCATATAACTATGATTTTTATTGTTCTGTATGCGGATGGTGTTATTAAGGTTTTACACAGAGGGCCTATTACTATAGACAGATGATGTTACTTGGCAGATAGTTCCATACGATTGCATACAGATTTCAACTTCACATTGCCAGGCTGCCATGATGATCTCATCATAGAGTGTCCCAACATGTCATCAATGTCTAGATTTTATTTTAGATTTATTGTCTTTATTCTATCCATATAATTATGATTTTTATTTTTATTGACAAAATATGTCATTTTACTTACTTTTTACTGTGTTTCTATGGGCTGAAGATGTTATCATTACAATGTCTTGCTAAGGATACTGTTACTTTAGGCAGACAATGTTTCAATAGTTCCATAAATTTAATGTTCACCATACTTTAAAAACACTAAATTGTACAATTTATGTTACTACAATATTGTTTCAAAATTTCATTGAAATTATCACTTGATTTATAACCAAAAGATATTTTACGAGTATGTTAATTTGTGTATTTGGAAAACTAATAAGTTTAAAAGAAGTTCTGAAAGATACAGAAATAGAATATCAGGTTTTGTAGAAAAAAAGCATCACTTGGTTTAGTTGAACACAAGATCGAAACTTGTCATCAACTGGTATGTTGAAATAGCCTACCCTATTTGTATGAGTGACCACTTGAAGACCTTTGTATTTCATAACACAGAGGTTTATCTCAAAGTTTTATGAATTTTATTTGCATAGAACATGAAGTGAGTGGTAAATTCTGCTATTTTTTAAATATATTCTATAATAATAAAGATAAACAGTAATTCTTTCGTTTATTATATTTAGTTGTAGCAAAATGGTATGAATGAAATCATATATGGAGGATTAACATAAGAATATGACTCAGGCTAAACATTATAACATGCATTATATGTGAATATGTATTTATAAAGTGAAACAGGCCTTCTCTGTAAAAACTTTAGTAATAACGTCCGCCTACAGAACCTTAATAGCGCCACCTGCATATAAACCTCAGTAACACCATCCGCCTTTAGTAAAATTATTAAATTATGGTATTAAATTATGATATCACCCCTCCCTAAAATAGCCATACCCTCTGGGTCCACTTCGTGGTAATGTTAAGTCAGGCCTAGCAATGTTCTCTATATCTTTTGCCTGTCCTAACAATGCGTCCTCTGGTGATATTTTGTTGAACTATGAAGTCATCATCTCTACCCCTTCACTCTCACTGAGGCAACCAATCAGTGTACAGCTCTAACTACTCATCCCTAATAATGTGAACATATAACTAGTTACTAATTTGTTTATTTTTTAAAATAGCATATAGATACCATTGTATTTAAAAAATTACATATAAAACTAGTCCAAAACTGAAATGCATTTTAATAATAATATTCTGTCAGAATTATACTTTTAAATATAGACGTTACATCACCACTTAGTAATGGCTTCAAGAAATTTCTAGCTAAAAATGTTTGCTATTGGAAGTATGATATTTGAACTCTGTCAGAATTTAGATGAGACATTTTTTTTACAAATATTATATTATGTATTACAATCTCGAATGGTCTGAAACCGAGCTAAATGATGATTTAAATTTAGTAGTTAAATATATGCCAATATATTTCCAATTTATGATATCTGCCAACAAGATTGATACACACAGTTTTCTTTTTTAATAGAAATATGTTTTAATATACAAACAACAATACAATTTATAATACCAGTTATTATAAATAGTTATTACGAACAAAGATTTATATACAAAAGTTTCACAAACTTACAAGTAATATAAAGTCTTCTTTCTAATGTCTTCTTGATGTCTTATCAAGGGTTCACGATGAGCGAGTTAATTTCAAGTTGGCGTAGGTATAATTCTCTTAACAGGGAGCTAGTTAGCCCCGTAGTTCTCGCTGAATACAGCCGATTACAGGTCGAGTTTCTTTTACCGCTGAAGTTACATAATATCTTCGCAAAACTACTAATGTCTGATGTGAATCCACTGAAGTTGAGTGATTTGTAATGTTCGAACTTTATAA
>NW_013665735.1:715225-720000 GCF_000517525.1 Limulus polyphemus | reverse complement strand
AAATTTAATCCAAACAAACGTCGATATTAAAATAGAAATATAATGATAACTCCGTCACACAATAAAACTTTTTAACTCTTTGATATTTCCATATTTACAGGAAACTTGTTAATTTTTCTGCATTTAACCGAAAATTTTTTTTTTATTTTCATTATGTTGAATCATCTATGAAAAGCAAGACTTGAACTGTTTTTGAAAACAATTATAAACAACTAAATAGTTTTACAACTTATAGACCCCAATAAACTAAAGTTTTATACATGTGAGAGCAAGAAATGATATACACATAATGCTTTCTGTCAATGCATTAATCTTAAATTTGACTAAATCATATAATGTACAGGTAAAGTACAGAAAGATCGAAATATACATTGTATTTTAGTTTAATATTTACTTATTTATAACAATTTGTGCTTCTTATACAAAAACATTTTTGCCTTCCAGTGGATCATCGATAAATCTGCAGGCTTAAGACGCTAAAATCAGGGTTTCGATACTCGTGGTGGACAGAGTACAGATAGCCCACTGTGTAGCTTTAATTGATATTTTACACAGTTAAAGATGTCTTGTATATTATTCTACAAAATTCGTCCGTAATATCTCGAATCTGAATCTTAGAAAATGAATTTGCAAAACATTTGCAAATAAATGCGTATAATATGAGATCTCTTACATAATTATAACAAAAGTGCTAAGATGGATTCAAGTATTGGGGAAAAAAGTTAAGTTATCACATAACAGAAATAATACTGCATCAAGAAAAGAAAGATAATGGATCCTTATAAATACTTAATGGAACAGTTTATTTGAAAATAACATTATTATAACTTATGTAATAATTATACTGTATCAAAACAAGATCAATGAAAAAGACTGCATTACTAACCATTTTTTTTTACTTTGTCTTCATACGAAATTTCAATTGAACGATGTTCATTATAAATGGCAGCCACCACTTCATAATTTTCTTTTCTTTTGAGGAGATAGTAAGCTGTTTGAGTGTTTCAGATATAAGCTGACACCAAACCTAAAGTATTTCATTATTTTGTAGTTTTTTTTCACATAACCTGAGTAACAAGGAACCAACTTTATGTTTGACTTGTTGCTGCTGAAGAGAGGTCCAAAAAACCTAATAATCCTTGTTCTAGAATTTCGAAAAGTCTACTGTACTAAAATTTGACTATTGTTTATTCTGACGTTTTGTTTAAAATCCGGACTATGCAGGCATATATGTTTCTATTTTAATGCTAAAAAAACATTACATAACTGCTATTGTTAAGGACATATACTATTATTAACAATAACATAACACGAATTCCTTCCCAAATTAAGCAGGAGTTAATATTTATACGCCTAATCCGATATAATGTTAAGCACAACGACCTCGCTCGTTGGCTAAGCTTATGTGATATTGAAAGAAACGCTAATACTGCTAGGTGTGACTTCTATTTTGTTTATTTTTTACCATGACGCTAACTTATTGAAATTATTTACCAAAATCTTTTTTCTGTATTTCTTTATCACCTATCCTTTTTCTTATAAGTATATGTACATACATTATCAAAGCTAATGTCTTTTGTTGTAGTTTTTTGTATATCCGATAGATATGTTGTAATTTTTCTCAGTTTTGAATCCATCTTTTACAGTTTTGCTACACTTTACACTATTAAACAGTACTTTACTGTTTCCTAGTTGGCATCAATTGATATAATCTTATAGATGTAGAGGTTTTAGCTTATCCAGTACTGACACTTGGTGGAATAATATAGAAAACATTGTAGTTTTCCTTGTATTTAAAGTTTTAAATAAACTATAGTGTTACCTTGATTGGATTACGCGAGAGATATTTGCGCTATACCTGTTCCTAATTTTAAATTTATAAACTGTAGGGAGGACAGCACCCACCAACAATTCTTAGGCTACTCTTGTTGAACTGAATAGTGGAATTTGACCGTCACTCTTATAACGTACCCACAGCCACAAAGTGAGGAGCGCGATTTATTTTTATTTTTTTGCGTTAGTCTCAGATCCACAGTCCGGCACTCAAACCATCGGGCCATGCTCGGCCTCAGACACCAGATGGCAGTTGTCTAAGGATGTTTGTCCTGTACTTTTATCTCGATACTGTTACTTTATTGCCTTGAACCTTGCATCACCTAATTCAAGAAGAGCACCTAAAGTGTTATTTTTTTAAGTATTCGTTTTGTGGCTCACATTATACAGTTATCAGTAAACAAATATATAAAAGTACATGCATTTATATATATATTGTTCTAACGTAGTTCTTACGTTGGTGGGTTCTTTAACATTATTTGGTGAAAGTAAATCAACGTATAGTCTATGTAACGATAATAAATAATAAATTACTTTATTTACTCCTTTAACATTTATACATACTTGAACAATTGTATACTGTCGTAAGTATGCTGTAGGCCTACTTACAAATGCCGTTAATTAAAGGAAAATAAATCAACTTATTTGTATAAAGTAACCGCAATAGCTAACATACTGTTACGACAGCGGAAGTCACGTGACGCTAGTAACACGTCATATTCTTGAAGGTTCGTGAATGCTCGAGTGTTTACTAGATATGCGGTATTCATGTATATAAAACCGGTAAGATGTGACGGCAACAATGTAATTGAACTGCGGACAGAGAGAGACATATTGTTGAGTCGAGCACATGAGGCGTTCGTTGTGAATTATAGCGTTTGTTATAGCACGACTGTGGAAATTAAGTGTATTGCAAAGTTGTATTCAGAAAGAATAAACCAGTTTTATTTCAGAAAGGACTTGTATCGCTCGCACGTAACTTTTGATATACTGATATTGTTGTAACCTACATCTTTAATGTTGTAATTTGTTAGCTACAGGAGAGAGAACGCTTAGAAAATTCTATGGATGTTACGTCAAGTTTATTCTAGGACATTCGAACGTAGATTATAAATACGACGTTCCATGAAGAGTAGTTCGATTAGTTAGTGAATGACATGAAGGATAGTCAAGAAGATAACAGGTGGAGTCACTTTTGAGATAGAGAGTTAAATCAGACGGTATTGTTACGTCTCTGGCCGTTAGTTAATTTTCCGTAAAAATTCTTTCCGAAGAAATTTTTTGCACTTAATTGAATGCAATCATGCCGTTTACGGATCAGAGTGAAGCGTTAATGTCACTATAATCAAAAGAGATAACGCTAAGCAGACATCTTTTGGTCCTTTCTTCAAATTTTTATTCTAATGACGAATATAACTAATAAAAGTTAAATACGAAAAAACAAGACATAATTATCGGCATTAAAGTAACACAAGCACGATTTCTAGATTCCGAAAATAAATTCAGTAGGCTGATTTCTTCAAAGCGAACACGTGAGGTGTTCCGAATAAATGACGCTGAAGAATTGAGCATGTGCTTAAGATGGAGTGTGTAGATAAACATGTTACACGATGTTCTCGTGTAAAACACACAGCCAATAATATAATTGAAAACGTGATTTGTTTTCAACGGTATTCCTTTTCAGAACATAAATGGAATACATTAAGAACATTAAACATGCCCTACGCTGTTCACTAGCCTAACTCGAGATTTACAGTATATTCAATTCGAAGGTTTAGTTTTCCATAGTGAATTCAAAAGAAAGAAAAATAATATTTACTTGCTTCAAATGTTTTCGTTTATGATACGAATTTAACATATATATGCATTGGATACCACTTAGGTAGAAAACGCTTAGCGGCATCAATCAAGGAGTAGAACTACAATACGCGAGGGCCAGGACAAGATATGTAATAATTACTCTCAACACTATTATTTAGTCGACCGTTGTCGCGCTTTTCGCGGAGAATGTTCTGGGTTCTATTAGACCGCGAGTACACACGTAATTTGGTGCTTTACAAACCATTTAGAATGAAATGGCCTGTATCATTAATCATTTTCCCGTCCTGGATGTGAATAAAGAAACCTTCTAGTTTTATGTAAACTTTATACAAAATTCAAGGGAAAAAAAAAACGTTTCAAGAAAGTTGAAGGTATTTTCTAAACGTTGTTTTTCTTTTATGGAAGCTTTTATATTTTATATATGAGTTATTTTTTCTCATTCATTTGGATAGCTTTAAGGATATGAACTCGATGAACTACAATAATTGTGCATCCAACTTTGAAAAGATATTCAAATTCCATCATAAAATGCTTTTTCGAAGGTATTCACTATCTTACCCTTTTAACTGAACCTTCATATCTAGCCTTTATTGAATGCTAATGAGACTCTCAGTATCACTTTTTCTTAAAACATTTATATACATATATGTTTATATTATCTCGCTATCCAAACTATTTTTGTGTGAAATTCAGATTATAATTTTAAAACTTTCGATAAAATAAATAGCATTTCAAATTAAAATGAGCTTGTATGATTAAATACAACTACGTAGAAATTTGATTTGAAGACAGATAAAGCTAACAAGAGGGTATTTTACAAAAAAATATAATTATTTTGATTATTCTATATTTTTAGCTCTAGCTACAAAATTTTTAATATGGAAAAAATATTTTGTTTTTGTCAATTGTATTATGCTTAATAATTTTACGTAACGTTTAAAATTGACATAATGTAATTTTCATTTATCGTTAACGAAAAAATGAATTAAACTCGCAGTAATAAAAAAAGTATGTGCTTAACATTTCAGCTAAACGACTAAAATGTTGCCATCCCCCAGTAGCACAGCGGTATGTCTGCGGACTTACAACGCTAGAATCCGGGTTTCGATACCCGTGGTGGA
>NW_013665735.1:700246-714267 GCF_000517525.1 Limulus polyphemus | reverse complement strand
CCCCGTCCCACCAAACATGCTCGAACTTTCAGCCGTGGGGGCGTTATAATGTGACGGTCAATCCCACTATTCGTTGGTAAAAGAGTAGCCCAAAAGTTGGCGGTGGGTGATGATGACTAGCTGCCTTCCCTCTAGTCTTACACTGCTAAATTAGGGACAGCTAGCGCAGATAGCCCTCGTGTAGCTTTGCGCGAAATTCAAAACAAACAAACTATGACCTACAGTCGGTTTTGAGAGGTTTGTTTGTTTTATAATATTTGCCCAAAGCTACAAAAGGGTTGTCTGCGAATAGCCGTTTCTGTTTCTAAACTGGTATATTAAAGTTAGTCAACAGTGCCCATCATCAACTCTCTGGCTACTCTAATCGAATTGTTGGATTTGACCCTCTCTTTAGCCCCCCAGTGGCACAGCGGTATGTCTGCGGACTTACAACAAACAAAAAACCAAGCTCTATTCTCTGCTGCTATTGCAGCACTTAAATGTCTAACGTTTGCTTAGAGAGGATAACTCATCGGAAGCCCATAGTGTGGACTTTCTATGCTAATTCTAACTTGGAAGTTAAACAACTAAAAATTATTAGCATTCTAGCAGCGACTGTGTCTAATCTATTTTTCCTTCATTTCACAATGTAATTCGTTGTGATTTTCTTAACTTTTTGATTTCAGCATCCAATAGTATTTTTGAAGCAAGAATATTAGTCTTTTAATCTACTTTACCAAAACTAAAAATGACTACAACATTTGTTTCATCAATGCTTCCCCAGACAATCATTTTCTTCCACTAGGTTATAAGATTAAATATAAAGGATTTAGTAAATCAATACTGCTCCATCTTGAACAACTGTGCACGCCAACTGACGATTCTTAATGTTATTCAGTTGTCCAAATAATGAAAAAACGACTGCACCCAAATCTTTGCTTCCTACGGCAATAAATCTGAACTTTGTCCAACGTATCCTCGAGCTTAAATCATAAATTAACTCCTTAAAAAAAAAAACAAGAACAACAAATACCAAATAATTCTATTTTCTCCATAGAATAGTTTTAAATAAGTGTTTAATGAAAAAATCTTATATTCAGTTGATCCTCTTGCTGTTACCATGACTTTCGTTCTCCATCTCATTAATTCTTCATTGGATCGTAATCTTTCCCCCCAGTGGCACATCGGTATGTCTGCGGACTTACAACACTAGCAAACGGGTTTCAATACCCGTGGTGGACAAAGCACAGATAGCCCATTGTGTGGCTTTTTGCTTAACTAAGAAAAACGAAAACAAACCTTAATCTCATCCATTTTTGGGGTCAGCCGCTCGGGTATTTTGTATTAGCCAAGAACTTTTACCTTCGGTTGGCTGATCCTATTAGCAGTCCTAAAGGGTGAGCATGTTCGGTGACCCTCAGATTGCAAGTCGAGCGCTCCTAACCACGAGGCCATACCAGGCTCTCGTTATTATATTTATTGAGAGACTCATCCTCGATAAAGATCTTACCTTTGCTATTAATATCGGAAATGGCGAATGTTGTGTAGGAACATGCAGAAAAACATTTAAGATTCACCTGTTTATTTTCATGAACAAAACATCTGCTAACACTAACGAGTATGACACTTTCATGCCACTAAAATAATCCCATATAAGTTAACACTTTATAGTGCCTAGCTTAAAGCTTTAAGTTTCTATGTTAGAAATTAACAACCACTTCAATCTTAGAATTCATGACGAGTTTAGCTACACTGTTGTGTTTTATGATGCCATCAAATATTATGGAACATTTGAAACTGTGTCGTGCACTCCAACACCGTCCAAACCACATCCTAATATTGATTTATCTTGTACGAGTTTATAATAATTTCTATATCCTTTTTGATATAATACCTTAAAAGCCTGGCAATAGATACACGCAGAATTTGTTTGTTTGTTAAATTTCGCGCAAAGCTACGCGAGGGTTATCTACGCTAGCCATCCCTACGTTTTAACTTACGGAATCTGCGCTAGCCATCCTTACGTTTTAACTAACGGAATATTCTTGAGCCGCTCTTGTCAAACTGAATGGTGGGATTTGGCCGTCATTTTTGTAATGTATTCACTTCCCCAAACTGCGGAGCATGATTTTTCATTAAGTGGTAACGAGACGCGAACCATGGAATCTCAGATCCACAGTCCTGCGCACTAACCTCAGGGCCGCGCTTAGCCCTTCACATAAATTGTCTATTCCAAAAACAACAAATGTGTCATATTTTCCCTAAATTTCTACTCGTTCTTATTTCATCTGAGAACAAGAAACATTAATATCAAAATGGCGTTGTTCAAAGAGTCATTCATCAAATCATTCCAAGGAAGCGAGCCCATCAACCTCAAACAAACGATGACTTACAATAACTTATTTTAATTTAAATTCACAAAACCTTTTCTCTCAGTTTTATTGTATTATCATCCACAATTACATCTATATTCCTTGTGATTCTGCCCTAAACAGAATCAGACCTTAAGGAGTGTCCTTAACCCAGACTACACGATATGCAATTGTTAAAACTGAAGAGAGCTTTTTCTTTGTATTTTTCTGAGGGGGAGTTACTGACATAGACATTCATTCATTCGTTCATAATAAGAAGGTGATCACTATGGTGGAAGAAGAAGAATGAAATGTACTCTAAAAGGCACAATGGATTTCCTGTTGCTAGTATTTACCCGGTTTTTAATATGAGGTGTGAGAGGTTTGACATTCTCCGCTTGGGCGCGTCTATAACTATTCTTCTATCAAGTTTATACCATTACAGAACACGCAATCCAGAGGACTTCCCTGTTGCCTTAACAGGTCTTTGAATACTTTCATCTTTTAACATACCATAAGCGATAAAATTGGGTGCTCATGTTTTCCGTGTCTGGAAAAAATAGTGACGTGTCATACTTATATCCGAATGAAAAAATAATGATGTGTCATACTTATATTCGAATGAAAAAAAATAGTGATGTATCATACTTACATCCAAATGGTAAAAGTATAGAGAGCGGACAAAACAATATATAGAACAAAGATTAACAAAATAAATGCAAAACAAAACCATCCAAATTGTTTAATGCTTTATATTAAATTGATCGAAATGTTCACTTGAAATTTTATTCAAAATAAATGGCCGTTTCTCTTTTGTGTTTGATATACGAATGGTACATGTTTTATTCTGTTAACTAAACACGACGTTATATAACACTATTCGAAATGTTATCATCCTAGTTAAAGCTGGATAAAAGTGCTGCATTTCAACAATCAGCTGAGAAATGAAGTAAAGGTAAAGAAACGTAACTTTAAGAAAAACTGAATGTTATATGAAACAGTGGGATACATTGTTTATTAAAAAACAACGTAATTTAAGTTACTGTTCATGACCGTAATATTTCATTTATCTACTAACTAGTTCAGTATTATTTTAACTTACAGTAACCCACATAGGTATGTTTGTTTCATACAGCTGCAGTTTTTCCACTATATAAAAACGTTCCGTAAATCTTTAATAGGTTCTTTTTACTAATCTAATTATACGCTTTTTTAAGGACACTGATTTAGATTATTTTTCGTGTTTTACATGCACCTTTCTATTGTTTCTATAGAAAACCATCTTTTCGTGTAATGTTTATGTTTTATATTTTGAATATGGGATACATAAGTGTAGACACTGACTAACACCAGACACCTCTAACAAGTAGCGGATTAGGTCGTATGTACTTGTAAACATGAGTCAATAAAACATAGTACTAAAATAACTCTGAGCTCAGACCTTTCGGAACCCAATAAATTCCTCCTTGAAAGGGTAATAACAATAAAAACATAAAAAGCAAAGTTACATTCATACTTACCACTACAAGTGTACATAAAATCCAGATTGTGTTTTTACTAACCTCTAGAAAAGGTAATAAAAAGATAATGGAACACAGAAATTTAAAAACATTTGTACACAGATTAGCGAATAAAGTCTTCTATTAGGATCTAACCCTTCATTTGCGGTTTCTGTAAATCTGCCTACCACCCCATGCGCAAAGATTCGCGATTTATTTGCGGCGAATCATTCAAAATGTTGCGCGCAAAAAGCTTGCATTATATGATGTCAACCGTAGTTGAAGGGAGTAAAGTGGACGGAATTCTATTGACGTGACAACGTTCTAAAACATCTTGATAAAGCATGAATTTGTACTCTATCATTTGTCATAACATTTAAGCACGTTCAATTAAAAGTAGAAGCAAAAACAAAAACTTCATCTTTTATGTGTCATTTTGTGTTGATTAAGCTAACTTCAAAATGTCAAACGATTTAACTTTTATATATGAAAATGGACATTAGGCACAAACTGTACTGTGTACCATACTTAACCTTTTGCCCTGCGAAACAGGATATTTAAGGTGTACAAGACCAAAATTCTGCGATAACGTTTTGAAGAATATAACTTCCACTGAATGGCAATAATTAAGTCAACATTTCGATTTTATTTTCTTCGTTTCAATTATTTTTTCTTAACTTATTTATAGATAATTATATCAGAAGATATAGAAAGTAGGCTTGTTTGATTTTAATAAAATTGTTGCTTTTCAACATTGACGAAGAATTATGTTGAATTCTGAAACTCACAGTACAGATGAATTGAAATTTGGAATGTCAGTTTGAATGGTACGTTATGCGCACGGAGGCTAAACAGACAAATCACATAATGTAAGCTTTAGTCCCTAATTTAAAACTTTTCACTAGAGGGAGGACAACCAGTCAACAGTATCCACTGCCTCATGTCTACTTTTAAACGGAGAGGGGTCTTATCTATTACCTTTATAAAGCGCTCATAGTTAAAAGTACGGAGCGTGTTCAGCGGACTCATGTCTCGAACCCTGAACCTCTTCATCCTGCAGCCCAACATGTTAACCACTAGGACACACAAGCTTGTCATATAGTCATTATATGTTATTGAGTAGTGTTTTTTATTAGTAAATTCATAGTTCTGTATTTGCCCACTTTCTCAAGTTTTTTTTGTGTTTCGTTTTGATGTTGCATCTAACGATGAACTTATTTTGTGTTTTATTTCTTTATACATATAATTATTCGAATGAATTCTAATTAACGTTTACGAAACTAGGAATAACAATAAGAAAACGACTCAAAGTTGTAGCAGACTTCCAGTACAACTCTGAATCAGGCATTATATTCAAAACTAGAACGTATGGAAGCTGATTTTATGTAATAATTATATTACTATTTTTTTCCTATTGAACCCGTATGCAAGATGAAAAAAAAATTGAATATATTTGACATCTGTTTTTTAAAAAAAAATGATTCTTAAACACAAACATGGTTTAAGAAAAAAAAAACTAGAAAATTTCATATTTTTACTTAAAGTTGGACATTTAGAATAGCCTTCATGGTTATCCCCAAAGGGTTCCTAAGAACCAGAATTTTCTGCCAAGGGTAGTTTTTTTTAAATTTACCATAAAGAAGAGAATGGATCCTCCGGTGGAACAGCGGTAAGTTTTCGGATTTACAGTGCTAAAATCAGGGGTTCGATTCCCCTCGATGGACACAGCAGATAGTCCTATGTGGCTTTACTATAAGAAAATAAACTCACACACACAGAAGAGAAGGATAATGCGTACACATCGTGAGCAAATAGTTATTTAGAAAACCGTCACGTGTTTATATTTAGCAAAATATAAAAACGTATTTGATTGTTGTTTGTTTGTTTTTGAATTTCGCGCAAAGCTACACGAGGGCTATCTGCGCTAGCCGTCCCTAATTTAGCAGTGCAAGGCTAGAGGGAAGGCAGCTAGTCATCACCACCCACCGCCAACTCTTGGGCTACTCTTTTACCAACGAATAGTGGGATTGACCGTCACATTATAACGCTCCCACGGCTGAAAGGGCGAGCATGTTTGGTGTGACATGGATTCGAACCCGCGACCCGCAGATTGCGAGTCGAGTGCCTTAACCACAACGTATTTGATTTTGAAATACTTGAATATTCTTGAAATCTTAGCTAAACCGGAATTCCTAAAGTTCAATCTAGTCTCATAACCATGCATATGTATCGTTACAAAATGCATATAAACATCATATATTTCAGTTACCCTCATTTATCATAAGCAGTTGTTGCTATGGCAATATTATCTTAATATTCATTTATGCAGCACCCTGAGGGATTATACGATAAGTATATTTCGGCAATGACTTTAAATTGCAGGTAATTAGACTCAACACAAACACTCCTCTCGGGCTTTATCGTAGGCAGTATCCACATGGTGAGTTGTTACTGTCAAGAGCTTTTCTCTCTCTAGAGAGCAAGCCTAAGTAGAGAATTCAATCACGCAATTTCTAGTTTTTCAACAACATATACAGTACTTCATCAGACTAATTGACCCAGGCGTAGTCATTACGTCGCCGACGCTTTTTTTCTGATTAATGGAAGGTAACTGTTAGTGGTAAGAACACTACACTGCATGTATTAAAAGTTTTTGAAAACGCGGTCTATTAACATGTTCCTTAAGTTTTTTATTATGATATAAAAGCTGCTAGAAATAGTCTATTAGTATGTTCGTTAAGTTTTTATTGTGATATAAAAGTTGCAAGCAATTCGAAATAAGCGAAAACTGACGACTTGAAAATTTTGTAATTATCCCCTTCATTTTACAGAAGTTGGTCTCCACATAAGGTTTAATGATATAATTAAATATATTTTGCTGAAAGTTCCAAAGCTTAATTTCAGCTTGTGCGAATTATTAGTATCGAGCAAAAGGTGACATCGTTTTATAATTTTCCTAATTCGATCACTCTTTTTGATTTTATTGCTTTTAAGCAGTGATTAGCTTACCACTAAAAAACATTGTCTTGATGGGCTTTTCGATAGTAAAACGTGCTGAATAGTATTTTGCTTGGTTATGAGTTTGTTTAGTTAGTATTGCTATTTGTGCTGTACCTACTACAGGTAGCAACACCAGGTTTTTAGCATTATACATCTTTAAACTTACCGCTAAGCCACTGGGAGTAGCTGAAGCAGTTCACAATCCCATGTATTCGTATGGTTGAAGAATGATAAAGAGTACAGTACTCTTGGTGAAAACGAATTTTTTATTACGATAGCTTTGTGGCATATGCGTGTACTACGTGTCAGTTCCTCCCTTAATTAATATGTAAGTTTTCAAAATTCATATTTTCTTTCGTTTCAGTTTGAACGCAAAAAGTTACTCAAATAAACAACATGGCGTCTCCCTAATCTGGTTGCACACGGGACTTGGATCCACTAATTGGTCATTAGGCATGTTCTTCTACGTGAAAAATAATTACCTTACTGTGACATCTTGAGATAGACAGCTCTCTTTTGTATCGGCAAATTACGTAACGTCCCGTGGCTTCCACGTCCGTATGATTGAACACTATAGCTATAGGTCACGTGCACGAGGAGTGTGGAGTGAGCAACCTACCTTTGTTATTGTGTTTACTATATAAAGCCAGGCTCTTCCCTTTTAAGTAGCTTTTCCTGTATATTTTTACTTAGACTTAAATAAAGGTTTAAGAGGTTTCAGTAGCTTTTTCACAGAGGTATTCTCAGACTTAACGTGTTACTTATTTTAGCAGTGAGCTTACTCTTCTTTCAATTCTACTTTGCCGTTAATGTAACTCACAGGGGGCTCACACTGAACTAATGAGAGAAATATTAAAGGTTGTTATACCCGTCTCTCACTGGTTCAGCACCTCCATAAAGACAATTTTTCTCGTTTTGTATCAATGTATTGTGTTTGTACTTTATGTGTTTATGTAAATAAAGATTGTTTTTGTATTTTTGATACTAACTATTTCTTTGTTGACGAACTCAGTCAGAGGCAAGAAAGTATACAGACCCATACTTTATAATACCAAATCCGTCGAATCTCCCGTTTGTTGGTCTGTACTCTTGCTCTGTGGGAAATCCGTGAACCGGAATGCACCACAAGTAGCCTTTTCTTTCTGCTTTGCTTAATGTAATAAATAACATTCAACTCAAAATGGTGACGAAGCTGTGGGATAAACACTAACCAGTGTGAAAATAACAGTCCGATGGTCTTCAGTGACAAAAGTGGAACAAAACGACAGATTTTAAGCACTGATGAATGTTTTCCAATGAATAACTTTTTTGATCTCTTTACATATTTAACATAAGCATCCGCATTTAATCTGGTTTCTCAATGCTTAATCTAAAAGTTTTGGGTGGTTATGATAACAGATCTACATCCGTATGCGTTAACATTATAAAAACAAACAGTTTTGCTTATTTATCTATATTATAAAAACGTAAACTATAACAAATTTCCTGCGAGTGACATTTCAGTTTGCTAAATTTTGAGATTTGATCACAATAATCCTTCTCCTATACAATAAAACCAGATGAAAAATATCACGATTAATGGTAAATTTTAGTAGTATTGTACTATCAAGTTCCCAATACCGTTGAATGTTTCTATGAACGGAAGTAGATCGCGTGCGATCAAGCATTGCCACTGTAATCTCTAGTTCTGGGATTTGTCACATACTTCGATACTGAAATTTTTGGCAGAGTAAAAGTTGATGAGGTATATCTAGCAGGGTAGTACTTTCAATTAACAGTACGAATAAAAAATACAATTAATAAACAAGATAAAATAAGCTTAATCAAGCACTGTTATAAAAACCTAAGTTATTTTCAATAGCCTATACTTAAAAGTTCATTTAGTAATTAAATCCTTCTTTCAAAAAGCTCGAAAATTATTTGTATTTGTATTTGATTTTCTGATTAGTTAAACATATTTAAAAAGGCGTTAGTTTATTTTGTAATTTATTCTAGTTTCTTCCTCTTCTGCACGCGTTACAAACTATAATTCGAGCACCTAAAAGTTGTTAGGTAAGTTATTTGTAATAATTTACTTATAAATCTTATTCCTTTGGGGCTTACTAGAGATAATTCGAGTAAGAAGCAGATCTGCTATGAACTAAAACCACATAGGGTATTTATTTATTGTTAGATGTAATAAACAGCTTATATAGCAGTTCAAACAAGCTTAATCAAATAGTGTTAAAATAGGTTCAAAAGATCTAACTATTGTATTTATAAAGCAACAAAATGCAACAAGTATTTTACGTATAATTAGAACGTAATTTTTTAGTATAAGCTTTAGTATATATTTTATTCGCCGTTTCTGTACTTTAAATCATCTGTATTATTAGTATTGATAACCATTTTGTTTTGCTTTGTAAATAGTTATGTCCTCTATACAGGAAGTCATCTTACTACACTTGTGATGTAAGAAGTTTTGTATTTTTGTTATGCTTTTAAACTTCATTTATCTGACTTGTACTACCCCTGTGGCACAGCGGTATGTCTGCGGACTTATACCGCTATAAATCGTGGTTCGATACCCGTGATGGGCAGAGCAGAGATAGCCCTTTGTTTAGCTTTGTGCTTAACTACAAACAACAACTGACTTGTAGAATCTATAAAAATATAAGGGCGGGTCTGTGGGTTTCTGTGTGTGTGTGTTACCGTCATAAGTCCAAGAGGAAATAACCTAGAAACCTAAAAGTTTGTACTCATACTAAGTAGACCCTGAGGGTGTGAACCTGGGTATTATTACTTATCCATGTGTGTGCATATCTATTTAATGAGATAAACTAGCGAAAAACCACACAGAAAAGAAGTGTGACTGCCATACCTCCAAGGGGAAAGAACTTAGACACCTGAAAAGTTGCACCCATACTGAGGGTGAGCACCTGATATTACTTTTCTTATCGACGTGCGTGCACGCATGCGCGTGCGCATCTTTTTAGTAAGGCAAGCTAGAGAAAAACCACATGGAAAAGAAATGGTTCCTTATATAACAAATAGAAATCACAGACAATCAGACAGACACTCAGTGCGTGCGCGCATGCACGTGTGCATCTTTTTTATGAGACATGCTAGCGAAAAACGACAGAGAAAAAAGTGTGAATGTTGTTACCAAAGTTTTAATATATGAATGAAATTCTCTGAATTACTATCAAATCAAGAATAATCAACAACATCAGTAGGAACTTTTTTGTCTATCAACAATATCTTCTTAGTTGCCAAGTCAGTGAAAATTATTTCTCAATAGCAGAATCGAGTTTTTGTGTAACAGTGACAGTTGTTTTTTATTTCTTTCAAAAAAGGGGTGATTTTACTGTTCCGTTTAACAATATCGATACTACGTTTTTGGTGCATCAGTGACACTTTCTTAGCTATGTATTAATGACTATAGTTTTTTCTTAATGACATTCAGTATAAATGTCTTATTTAACAATGATATTTTAGTTTTTATCAAATCAGTGAACATTGTTTTTTTCAACATTGCGATAGTGTGAATAAGTTGGTCATTCAGAATATATACTATCACAATAACTGGATCAAACATTAGTTAATGGTGTATTTATATTACAAATAGAAAACACAGACAGACACGTTCTTGCGTGTGTGCATGCGCCCCACAAAGAACTATAAACTGTTTATAATGACCTGCTGGTCAATAGTGACCCACTATGAACTAAAAAGAGTTTATAATGACTTACTGGTCAGAAGTGACCCACCAAGAATTACAAACGGTTTATAATGACCTGTTAGTCAGTAGTAACCCACCAAGAACTACAAGTGGTACATAAATGCTGTTTCTCTGTACCGGTAATTCCACAGCCATAAGAGACAAAAATATAGACTAACAAGAAATGGAAGGAGATTAAGGATAAAATATATGGAAAATGAAAACTGGCAGGTTATATTGGAATTGACAAGTAAAGCATAAGAAAGCTGACAGTAAAAATTCGCTTATATTTATATATCAACCTAATAACCCGAGCGAAACCGGGTATTTTCGCCACAAGCACGTGAGTGTGTGTGCGTGTTCGTATCTGTGTATGTGTGACCCCATAGCTCCATGTGGAAGGAACCTAGAAACCTGTTTTGCACCCATACTAAGTGGACCCTCATTGTGTGCACCTGGGTATTATTACTTATCTTATCCACGTGCGTGCGCGTATGCGCTTGTGCACTTTTTTATGAGGCAAGTTAGCGAAAAACCACATAGAAAAAAAAGGGTGTCCGCCATAGCTCCAAGGAGAAAGAACCTAGACACCTGCAATTTTGCACCAATACCAACTGGACCCTGAGGATATGCACCTGGGTATTACTTATCTTATCCACGTACGTGCTCACCTTTTTAATGAGGCAAACTAGAGAAAAATCACATGGAAAAAAAAGTGGGTCCTTATATAACAACTTCTAATATATAGAAAAGCCAGTGTGTTTTGATAACAATGCTTTCCAACAATGGCTTTTATGTTATATTATACTATCAACCTAATAACCAGGTACTTTCACTAGTATATATATATATATATAAAAGATAAAAATAACGTTCTATTGAAAAACAGAATAAAACAAATTTATAACCTGTATAAATAAAATTAAGTAAATCACAGCTTTTACTATACAAATTTAACTGCTTGTTATTTGTTCTGTTTCTTAGAACATATACTTAAAAAACAAAGCGCCTGTGTATGTATGTGTAAGGGGGGGGGTCTTTCTAAAACAATGTAGACCTCTTCTACTTCACAAATAATCTAAGTGATTTACATGAAAGTCAAGTGTTTATTTAAAAAAAAATCGGGAGATAGTAAACCTTTTAGACTTTTAGACTATTGAAGTGGTCGTTCGACTGTCTGACATCCCTCACTAGCTACTACCCTGTAAAGTTATGTGTAGTGCTCACATTGATGTGTAGTTTATTGATCTCTACTGTTATCATATGGGGTTTCTGATATGGGTTTTTATGTAAATGGTCACATACTAGCAATAGAAGTGAGAGAGTTACTTCTAACATGTAACAAAAACATGTTTCTTTATGAAGTGAATAGATATTAGTATATTTAAACGCAGCAATACATAGAAAAAAGTATGTAAAGAAAAGACAAAGTACACTGCTCCATTCAAAGCACTTTCATTACAGGAAGACAGAGCATAATAATAGAAATATAATACAAAACGAAATACAGTTTCAAAAATAAAATAAAAACAGCTGGTAAGACGTAAATCAAGCGACAAACTTGGAGAGATTACAATATTTAACTTTCAGCGGCTACCTCTTATATGGTGAGTTATACAAATCGGAAATTAATTTGCTATGTTTCATGTAATCAAAAATAAAGGAATAAATAGCACGTGAAAGTGTGTAACGATGCGCGTTTTTTCTTTTTTTTTGGTTGTTTTTAGAAGTTTTTTTCTGGCATCTAAGGTTATAAAGCAATACCAGCTAAGCAGCATAAGTACATACACTGCTCACCACACCCATCTCTCCGTATCCAATACATTACGCCAACATACCGTGAGCCTTGATGATCAGCCGTCTAAGAGAAAAAAGAACTTTAATATCGGCGCAAGCAGCTAAATCTTGCGCACGCATTTTTTATTTATTTTTACCGAGGTTACCAGTTCTTGTTTGTTTCGAGAAGCGAATCAATTTCAAATAGTTTGATCTTGTCTCATATGGAGAAGAATTCGTGTTTGAACACAATGATAGTTTCGTTTCCATGGTAATAGATGCAAAAGAAAGCGCTAGTGCTATTTAGTTTGGTTCTAATCTAACTACGTTAGCGATCGATTGATAACGACAGAAAATGGGTATTAAATATTATTGCAGACTGGTAGAAAATATTTATTACAGGTATTGTAATAGTAAAGTTATGTTAGTTATAGTTTACATCATACTATATATTTAATGACATATGATTATATTCCCTAATAGATAGCTGGCAGTCGCTTTCATTCATCTAAGTTAATTATGGAAGGGAAAGCATTAAGGGATTTGTGATATTTGATGTGCTTCTTTAATGAATTACAAACACCTTCAAATATTTTTGTAATAAACGTATGATAATACACTCATATATTTGGATTTCAACTTCTATTCATTACTTTATCTGGTGTAAGCTCAAATATAATCGAATTACCGAGGTGTCTTTACATGGAGAATATCGCTATTTGTTGTTGTTTTTATTTTACATTTATCACCCCTTGTAACACGTGTAACAATATTCTTTGTGTTGTCCTTTATTAGTACATTGTTTGTAGAGTAGAGTTATTTGTTGTTTTTCTATGTTGAGTTCTCGATGAGGAAATTGTTTGTTTGTTTTTGAATTTCGCGCAAAGCTACACGAGGGCTATCTGCGTTAGCCGGAAGGCAGCTAGTCATCACCACCCACCGCCAACTCTTGAGCTACGCTTTTACCAACGAATAGTGGGATTGACCGTCACATTATAACGTCCCCACGGCTGAAAGGGCGAGTATGTTTGGTGTGACGGGAATTCGAACCCGCGACCCTTGGATTGCGAGTCGAGCGCCCTAACCACCTGGCCATGCCGGGCCAGAATAGAGCTTTCCGTGAGTCAGTTCAACTATAAGAACTCACAGAATGTTCACTACATTTGTTATTCAGTATTTGTTATTTTTTTTACATCCTTAATGAACCGCGATTGGCTGTTTGTTATATATGTGAAATATATTAAAAGTCAGAAAAAATGTTGTTAACGAGAAAATTTTTATTCATTCAGATTATTTTTGTTTTAGATTAATCACATGATAGATTAAAATTATTAATTAATTAATTATTGATTAATTACTCAGCAAAAAATCAAATTACAAGTTTTAATTAAGACTAAATGGAAGTAACGTGATCATCAAACAAGTGCATTCACAACAGAACAAATCTGGAAATAAAAGCCGCTCTTTGTAGTTAAGCTATTCGCGTTCTTCCCACCACGGGTGTGGAAACCCGGCTTCTATCGTTGTAAGTCCGCAGATATACTGCTGTGCCACTGGGGGGCCGCTGTAAGGAAACGACAAATATATATAGTCGAAATTTTAGTTTGTTTGTAATTAAGCATAAAGCTACACAATGGGGCTATCTGTGCTCTGTCCACCACGGGTATCGAAACCCGGATTCTAGCGTTGTAAGTCCGCAGACATACCGCTGTGATA